>NC_044498.1:6290064-6427564 GCF_902362185.1 Chanos chanos
GCAAATGATATGGGTGGTGCTCTGTGTGTGTGTGTGTGTGTGTGTGTGTGTGTACTTTTATGTGTGTGTGTGTGTGTGTGTGTGGTATGGAAGGATTTGGGTCTTATTCAAACATAGACTTCTACAAAAGAAACCAAATGTTGAAACACTTTCAGTGCGTTTTAAAAACAAAATATACATGTATTTGTATTTATATGCAATAAAATATAGGCAACTCAGTCTCGTAGTTTGCAGAAACTGCGGTGTTTCACAAGCAAAAACGTAGGGAAAAAAAGAACTCGCTGCGCAATGCACTGACCTCAGAGGAAGAGACTAGTAGAGTCCCCCGGTGCACTTTTGGCACGGTTGCCGGCCGTTGGCTCGTTCGAAACGCAAGGAAAAATAATCAAACGGATATCATACGCACTCAGCGGGTAGCAATAGCCTCGTTATTATTACGATGGCAGCCAAACAGCTTCTACTCTACGGATCGTTATTTATTACGCCCGCCGTGCCAGGAGCAGGCTACAAACCCTCTGTCTTTTAACCGATATAATTGGCGTCACGCTGCTTCGGCGCAAAGACAGATGCGCCCATTTTGTATAGGCACTAGTGTAGTATTGTCATCATAATTTTTCACAGTAAACAGCTCAAGAAATTCCACCCAAATGCATCTGCTTTGAAACTGGAATTACATATATTAGATTACCATCTAAATACATCTAAATATATTGGATTAATATGTCAGATTACTCAAAGAAATCATTCATTTTGCGTGCATCTAGATTCCTTCAGGGAATGTTGTTTTGTCCATAAAAGCTTTTTTCTTTGAAAATACGTTTTATACTGCTTTTGTTAAGAACTATTTTACATTGATAAGCACTGAATTCAACACAGTTCAAGCCGCTCGCACGGAGTCTTAAATAAACTCATCTGTTCAATCCACTCCGGAAAAGGCGTGAGAATATGGTTTACTTGTTCTCACGAATTCTCTCACGCACAAACTAGCCAATTAATCAGCTGGATGACATGACTAACCGTTCACGGTTAAAACCATTACAAAAATATTTTGAATTTTCATGTCATTATTATTAAAGTAGTCTTCAAACATCAGAGCGTTAATTCTACAGTAATATCGTCATGCAATGACAGCATTCAAGTTCCCATATCCTTCGTATGCCGCATCCACTGATTAGTTCATCGCGCACGTAAAGAAGGATGTCAAGTCTTTGACCTCTGGACCTTCTTGACCCCCAGTGTCGCGGATAGACACAGAGCCTGCGTGCTGCTCAGTGGTCAGCGCTAGCGGACAAAGGCCAGTCTGTGACTGCAGGCATTGTGCCCAAAGCCAGCAGGCTCTGGAGCGGGTGCCCGTTCTGCAGCAGGATGCCGGGGGTGAGGATGGAGAGAACAGCGGGTGTGTGAGCGGGCCGACAGCAGGAGAGCCCAGCAGTGTTTGGTCTGGAGTCTGAACCAGCAGAGGGAGTGCTAGAGACACGCTGAGGTGCAACTCTTTCGTCGTACGCATCATTTGAAACCAGCTGTACAAGATAACGTGGACTGCAATGCTTCCCTTTCCCTTCTGCTGTAAATACGCTTCTTAGTACCTTAACACTCCATCAACACTGGCGGTATGTATCAACCTCCGGCCCACAGAGTTATTTTAAGGTAAGGACACTTTGGAGAAACAACTATAAATTAGTGACTCTCTAAACGTAGTTATTACCACAGTACCTTGATTCACACCACAGTTCTTACAACGTTCATTGTGAGCACATATTATTACAAATGATTCGGTAAATACGTTCAACTTTGATGAGAATATTTTAAATGAGGCTAAAGGTGAAATATGCAAAACTATCGAATTTTCTGGGGCTAAGAAAACAAAAAACAAAAACCAACGATATGGACATTCTCTAAAAAATATATAACCACACATCTACAATGTTTAAAGACACAAAGCACCACACTGGTAAAACAACAGTATTTATTCATTCAAATAAGTAATAATGCATTAACATTTCCAGATCAGAGGAATTACAAAATAACCTCTAGACATACACAAATATAACCAGAGAATATCCCTGAAACTGGTAAGTCAACAAAATCATAAGGCAAGGTATCGTACATTCATGAGTTGTGACATGTTTTGCAAGTGGGTTCTGCTCCCTGAAGTTACATTCAAAATCCATTCCAGTGGTTCATTATCAGGTGTGGACTACGCTGAGATGAGAACTAAAAACAACAATGAAACAAAATACATGTATTCGAACAAAACTTCCACGCTCTGAAAAGGGTTTCGGTTATTCATGTTCGTATTGTTCACTCTTTTTTTTTTTTTTTTTTTGCTTGTTGATTGTTACTATTGTCAGAAAAAAAAATATGCCGCTGTTCGTGAAGGTTACAATTGGCGCATTTATCCAGAGCGACATAAACTTGCCCGCCGTAACCGGAATCTATAATCTATCGGTCCTCTCTCCCGTGGTATCGGGCTTCTTTTTCAGGAGGTCGTACGTTTGTTTTTCCCTTGAACTTGATTTCAAAAGCAGCAATATTAGCAGTCCCAGCCCGAGACCGATGCTTGCCCCAACCGCCATGTGCGCCAGCAGCTCAGCGCTCAAAGATTTCTTCACCCCTGCAAATACAGTTATACTGTAACTTAGAAAATCTCCGTAAAAGAAAGCATAATATGGAGAGAATCAAAGACTAATGTTAGATACATATGTAAAAGTTCTCCCATGACCCGAAACACTTTTCAAATCTCCCTCTTTATTGTACCCTCAAGATATCTGAACTCCCGTTTGCTATGCCGAGTGACGCAATGTGAGGTAATTGTGAAGATTTAAATTATACTCTCAAAAGACCAAGCTCAAGAACCAGTTACACCATGTTATCTGGTTTCATTGTATGGGTCCACCTTACTTTATATTTCTAAGGTTTACCCTGTTACCAAAACTATGATAACTCCTATAGACCCCACATATTGACTTGCAGTTATCTACTGAAAGTGCAGCACAAAAAGAGTTTGGTATCAAACTGTGAACATCTCACTGATCAACCAGAGTTTGGCAGGAAAGCCTGTACTGTGTTATGTGGAGACCAGGTTGACTTACCTGTACAAAAAAATAAAGATTAGAAGAATGATCTGGGGGGAAAGCCTGATAAAAAACTATGTCTTCACATCCCACCACTGCATAGCATAACTTGTGTGTGTGTGTGTGTCTGTTTGCTGTCTGAACCACTGACAGTTAGTCTCACCCTGACATGAGGGCATCTCCTGACTCCAGTGTCCAGATACAGTGCACTCCACTTCTGACTCCCCTTTCAGCACAAAGCCCTGTTCACAGCTCACACTGCAGCGAGAGCCAAAACTGAAGTCAGAGTGGAGATGAGAGCAGTTCATCTTACCTGTACAGGTGGGCAGAGAGTGTGACCACAGTCCTGTAGAGGTGCAGGTGAGTTGACTGGTCCCATTCAACACAAAACCTTCATCACACTGGAAATCACATGTGGAGCCCAAACTGTAATTGCCGTGTGTGTGAGAGCAGTTCATGAGGAGGGGCCACAGAGGAGAGGATGAGAGAGAGGGGAACCCACACTGGACGACTGTGGAGAGAGAGAGTGAGAGGGAGGCAGAGGGGGAGAGAGAAAGAGTGAGAGATTGATGATTTAAATCCAATGATTACTAAATCCAATGATTTAAACTGAAGCAAATATCAAAGTATTCTTCCATTATACTGATGATCAGTATTTTGCCAGTTTAAAAACACAGAAACAAACAGTGTTTATCAGAAAAAAAATGTAAATTAGAGAACATTCAAGAAAAAAATGCTGAGGTAAAAAGTCCTTGCACCCTACCACTGAATAGCCCTAACTCACAGGTTCACATGTGTGTCTGTTTGCTGTCTGAACCACTGACAGTTAGTCTCACCCTGACATGAGGGCATCTCCTGACTCCAGTGTCCAGATGCAGTGCACTCCACTTCTGACTCCCCTTTCAGCACAAAGCCCTGTTCACAGCTCACACTGCAGCGAGAGCCAAAACTGAAGTCAGCGTGGAGATGAGAGCAGTTCATCATGCCTCTCTGTGGAGCTGTCAGTTGGGGGCACTGTTGAGCTGCATAAAACAAAGACATTTTTAATAAGCATTTCATGTTAACAGATTAAACACTTCGTAGAGTGATGTTTAAAAGTAGCATCTGGCCAGGAGTCAGCGAACAGTAGAGTTTGGTGAAGGAGAGTGCTGTTAAAGAAATGGAGCTGAATCTCCCATCACCACCCCATGGTGGTTTCATCTTTATCCATTTACCTTTAATGCTTTCACCAGAGGTATTATGTCTATTGTTCTTTTATACTTATTGACCTGCTACCAGACACAATGGAATTTCTCCACTAGAAAATGTAAGCAATGCAGCATCTTCCTTATAGCCGCGCTCACTCAAAAGAAACATTACACTATGAAATAGCACTCATCTCATTAGTCAAACACTGTTTGCCTGATTAACCTGTGGATTTTTCTTACCTGTACAGGTGGGCAGAGAGTGTGACCACAGTCCTGTAGAGGTGCAGGTGAGTTGACTGATCCCATTCAACACAAAACCTTCATCACACTGGAAATCACATGTGGACCCGAAACTGTAATTGCCGTGTGTGTGAGAGCAGTTCATGAGGAGGGGCCACAGAGGAGAGGATGAGAGAGAGGGGAACCCACACTGGACAACTGTGGAGAGAGAGAGAGAGTGAGAGGGAGGCAGAGGGAGAGAGAGAAAGAGTGAGAGATTGATGATTTAAATCCAATGATTACTAAATCCAATGATTTAAACTGAAGCAAATATCAAAGTATTCTTCCATTATACTGATGATCAGTATTTTGCCAGTTTAAAAACACAGAAACAAACAGTGTTTATCAGAAAAAAAATGTAAATTAGAGAACATTCAAGAAAAAAATGCTGAGGTAAAAAGTCCTCGCACCCTACCACTGAATGGCCCTAACTCACAGGTTCACATGTGTGTCTGTTTGCTGTCTGAACCACTGACAGTTAGTCTCACCCTGACATGAGGGCATCTCCTGACTCCAGTGTCCAGATGCAGTGCACTCCACTTCTGACTCCCCTTTCAGCACAAAGCCCTGTTCACAGCTCACACTGCAGCGAGAGCCAAAACTGAAGTCAGAGTGGAGATGAGAGCAGTTCATCATGCCTCTCTGTGGAGCTGTCAGTTGGGGGCACTGTTGAGCTGCATAAAACAAAGACATTTTTAATAAGCATTTCATGTTAACAGATTAAACACTTCGTAGAGTGATGTTTAAAAGTAGCATCTGGCCAGGAGTCAGCGAACAGTAGAGTTTGGTGAAGGAGAGTGCTGTTAAAGAAATGGAGCTGAATCTCCCATCACCACCCCATGGTGGTTTCATCTTTATCCATTTACCTTTAATGCTTTCACCAGAGGTATTATGTCTATTGTTCTTTTATACTTATTGACCTGCTACCAGACACAATGGAATTTCTCCACTAGAAAATGTAAGCAATGCAGCATCTTCCTTATAGCCGCGCTCACTCAAAAGACACATTACACTATGAAATAGCACTCATCTCATTAGTCAAACACTGTTTGCCTGATTAACCTGTGGATTTTTCTTACCTGTACAGGTGGGCAGAGAGTGTGACCACAGTCCTGTAGAGGTGCAGGTGAGTTGACTGATCCCATTCAACACAAAACCTTCATCACACTGGAAATCACATGTGGACCCGAAACTGTAATTGCCGTGTGTGTGAGAGCAGTTCATGAGGAGGGGCCACAGAGGAGAGGATGAGAGAGAGGGGAACCCACACTGGACGACTGTGGAGAGAGAGAGTGAGAGGGAGGCAGAGGGAGAGAGAGAAAGAGTGAGAGATTGCTGATTTAAATCCAATGATTACTAAATCCAATGATTTAAACTGATGCAAATATCAAAGTACTCTTCCATTATACTGATGATCAGTATTTTGCCAGTTTAAAAACACAGAAACAAACAGTGTTTATCAGAAAAAAAATGTAAATTAGAGAACATTCAAGAAAAAAATGCTGAGGTAAAAAGTCCTCGCACCCTACCACTGAATAGCCCTAACTCACAGGTTCACGTGTGTGTCTGTTTGCTGTCTGAACCACTGACAGTTAGTCTCACCCTGACATGAGGGCATCTCCTGACTCCAGTGTCCAGATGCAGTGCACTCCACTTCTGACTCCCCTTTCAGCACAAAGCCCTGTTCACAGCTCACACTGCAGCGAGAGCCAAAACTGAAGTCAGAGTGGAGATGAGAGCAGTTCATCATGCCTCTCTGTGGAGCTGTCAGTTGGGGGCACTGTTGAGCTGAGCAAAACAAAAAAGTATAAAAGGCACTTTAGAGACACTCAGCACGTCACTGCTTGTAATCTGATGTCATTTACATTAGTTTGCCTAATATAAGGAGACACAAATATTTCATAGGCTTTGTTTTAGTATTATGGCTAGGGATGTCCCGATCCGATCTCAAAGATCGCTATCGGTGCCAATCAAGGCATTTTTAACTGATCGGTATCGGTTTTACTGAGCACGACCCAAAGCCCGATGCTTCGTTTTACGTCAGTTGTCATACAGGTGTCATAAACGGAGAGCATGATTTGTGGCAGAACGCGGCTAAAATGTCTCCAGTGTGGACATGTTTTAAATTGGGAAACGAAAGCAGTTCAAAAGCCACTTGTAATGTTTGCAGTGCGACCGGTAGTGACACAGAGCTGCGTTCAATAAGCTACTACCGCTTTAGTACGGCACCTAAAAAATAAACACTCAGCGGAATACAGTGAGTTCACTCAGGTAACACAGGCAAAGGTTGCTCCGAAGCAACACACACAGGAGGATAAACTTTTAAAAGGAGAGAGAAATTCCCTCGAGACAGCGACAAGGCCAAAAAGATTACCGAGAGAGTAACTGAATTAATCGCTTTGGATGACCAGCCCATGTGGTAGCGAATACAGAAACGCGTCCAAATTCGGCCAATAGTCCACACTGCAGACATTACACCAGGTCCAACTAACTGCATATTTTATTACATTTTGCTTGATACTATTTTCCGCTTTAATATCTCAAATTAATATTTATATCCATCTACTGACAATGTAAGCAAGAGACCAAAAAAAAAAAAATTAAAATATGTTGGCTTTTGTCTATACTGTTATAACACCAACATTTCACTGTTGAATAAAACACCTATTATAGGTCGAGGAGTATGTTAAAATTGCCTTCAGTGTGCTACATGTCAACCAGGTTGACTTACCTGTGCAGGTGGGCAGAGAGTGTGACCACAGTCCTGTAGAAGTGCAGGTGAGTTGACTGATCCCATTCAACACAAAACCTTCATCACACTGGAAATCACATGTGGAGCCCAAACTGTAACTGTCTTGTGTGTGAGAGCAGTTCATGAAGAGGGGCCACAGAGGAGAGGATGAGAGAGTGGGGGACTCACACTGGACAACTGTGGAGAGAGAGAGAGGTTTTACTTAGAGCTGTGCTCTAGAGAATAATAATTCAAACTGAGGCAAATCTAAAAGTTTTGTTCCATTATTCTGGTAATAAGTATTTGGCTTGTTTACAGAGTGCAAAACTCAGTCTTTGTTAAAAAAAAAGAAAGATTAGAAGAATGATCTGGGGGGAAAGCCTGATAAAAAACTATGTCTTCACATCCCACCACTGCATAGCATAACTTGTGTGTGTGTGTCTATTTGCTGTCTGAACCACTGACAGTTAGTCTCACCCTGACATGAGGGCATCTCCTGACTCCAGTGTCCAGATGCAGTGCACTCCACTTCTGACTCCCCTTTCAGCACAAAGCCCTGTTCACAGCTCACACTGCAGCGAGAGCCAAAACTGAAGTCAGAGTGGAGATGAGAGCAGTTCATCATGCCTCTCTGTGGAGCTGTCAGTTGGGGGCACTGTTGAGCTGAGCAAATCAAAGACATTTTTAATAAGCATTTCATGTTAACAGATTAAGCACTTGTTTAATCTAGCACTTGTTTAAAAGTAGCATCTGGCCAGGAGTCAGTGAACAGAGTTTGGTGAAGGAGAGTATTGTTAAAGCAATGGAGGTGAATCTCCCACCACCTCCCCATGGTGGTCTCATCTTTATCCATTTACCTTTGATGCTTTCACCAGAGGTATTATGTCTATTGTTCTTTTATACTTACTGACCTGCTACCAGACACAATGGAATTTCTCCACTAGAAAATGTAAGCAATGCAGCATCTCCCTTATAGCTGCGCTCACTCAAAAGACACATTGAACTATTGAGTCACACACATCTCATTAGTCAAACAGTGTTTGCCTGATTAGCCTGTAGATTTTTCTTACCTGTACAGGTGGGCAGAGAGTGTGACCACAGTCCTGTAGAGGTGCAGGTGAGTTGACTGATCCCATTCAACACAAAACCTTCATCACACTGGAAATCACATGTGGACCCGAAACTGTAATTGCCGTGTGTGTGAGAGCAGTTCATGAGGAGGGGCCACAGAGGAGAGGATGAGAGAGAGGGGAACCCACACTGGACAACTGTGGAGAGAGAGAGAGAGAGAGTGAGAGGGAGGCAGAAGGAGAGAAAGAGAGAGATTTTATCTAGAACTGTGAGAGAATAATAAATGAACCTAAAACAAATATAAATTTATTCTTCCACTATATTGGTAATCAGTGTTTGACCAGTTTACAGATACTGAAAACGTCAGTCTTTATTAAAAAAAGAAAAAAAAGAAATTAAAAATTAGTGAGTGATCACTGAAAAAGCCTGATGGTATAAATAGTCATCACATCCCAGGACTGTGTGACATAACTCACAGGTTCACGTGTGTCTCTGTTTGCTGTCTGAACCACTGACATTTAGTCTCACCCTGACATGAGGGCATCTCCTGACTCCAGTGTCCAAATGCAGTGCACTCCACTTCTGACTCCCCTTTCAGCACAAAGCCCTGTTCACAGCTCACACTGCAGTGAGAGCCAAAACTGAGGTGGGCTTCAGGATGAGAACAGTTCATTTTGCCTCCCTGTGGAGCTGTCACTGGGGGGCACCATTGAGCTTCTTAAAACATAAAATGTTTGCATTCATTGTTACACACAGCCTTACAAGGCCCTGTCAAGGAGGAATTTTCAAGAGCTGGCCTCATAAAAATGCCGCTGGCAAAATTCTCTCTTTAGATGTTTGAAGGTTGCCCCGTTCTAAGGAGCAACATTTAAATGGAAGAGCATGCTAAAAGTTCATTTCCATTTCAAATAAGTCGACCACATAAGTTTTAATCAGAAAGCCAATAATCGTCACAAACCATGACAAACCGTATCATAAGGCAATGTGAGTTCACTAACAGGAGCACGAAGAGAGAATTTATTTGCTTGTTTGTTTGTTTTTAATCAAGAATACAAAGCAAAATACAACCTTTGCTTGACATATCTCATTGCAACTGAATATTTTTGCATAAAGTAAGTTTTAAAAACTTGCTGACTGCAACCATTTTTACTATCATAAGTAGATTACTGAAGAAAACATCCATGGAATATGTCCCCTTAATTATTACAGCATTCTTATACATGAAGAAGTGTAAGGTAACATTTACATATTACAACCTTGTACTACTACAGCTAAACACAAATTAGAAATCTCTATTCAGTCCTGTCCAATCAGCAGCATCAAGCAGTCAATAACGTTAAAGTTGAGCTTCGATTTAAGGCTTTTCATTTTGGAATTTCTGTAAAAATGTTCCCTGAACTCTATGGCTCCCTTCAGTCGTAACAAAACCCCTTTCTCAATTCATCTCGGTCTGAAGTCCTTCTACTTAAACTGTAACTGGAAACTGAAACCGACGATCTTTTGAACTAAAGACATCTCTCTGAGTCTTTTAAGTTCACGTTTTAATTAAAAACATCTCTTAAGCCATCTCTGTGCTTATAAAACAGAGGAACATGGTTTAAAAACAAAAACAAAATCTTTAACAATGCTCAAATTCTCATTAAACGAACCCTGACGACCCCTAATTTCTCAGAACTGATGTAACTGATAGAAGTCTCTTTCATCACCTCGTGAGAACTGGTGAAATTAGCTTTTTCATCAATGCTACTCGCTCTGGGAAAATGTTTCTCAATGTCACTGGTCTTGCAAGAATAGAACATTTTAGGTGTAACATGCAAGTGCTGGGATAATGATTTGTCAACACCTATTTCCTTTAGACTCTGAAAATAAAATAACTTCCTTCCTAAAATTGAAATGTAGTAATTGCAACGTTTTAAGCATTTCATTTCAAATATTTTTAAACCTGACAGTAATGTCTATTAACAGGAATAAGAGAGAAGACAAAAGTTGTGATATTCAAGCTGCCTTGGCACACTGATTTTCTCTTGTGGGTTTGCGAACAACTGAGGAACCGACATATGTTTTTAGATTTCCTGACACCTGTTGATCAGGGTAAATCACAGGAAAGGCAAAGGAAATATGTAAACATACACAACTAAAATCTGGCAGAACAAAGCAGTCTTGAAAGTGAACCCACCCTTTTCACACCGATCGCCGTAGTAACCGGGATGGCACTTGCAAGTATAGTTTCCGATAGTCTCCACACACTCCGCATGTTCACTGCAAGACCCTGCTGAGCAAGAGGCTACACACACACACACACACACACACACACACACACACACGCACATATTAGAATATACACTGTAAAAAAGTTTGTTAGAAAGACCTTGTGCCTACCACATCAGGTTCCCTTGTATACTTCTGTAGAACTTAACAGTTGCTTCCATACTGACTTCAGTTGCACAAACAACCTACACTGGGTTTTTTTTTGTGTTTTTTTTTTTACCCATCTATTTTAGCTGCTGCGTCTTAGTTTGTTAGCTAATTGATACATTCGCCAGGTAGGTTCTGTTCTTTTTTAAGCTGAGACGTTCTTGCTTTTAGAGAGCGGAACCTCGTACCTGTGTAGCACAGGGCTGCCTTCAGCTTCTTACAGCTCTCGTCGTTCCACATCCCCGTGTGTAGCTCTCGCTTAATGTACATCTCCACGCAACCCATACCGCTATCCATCCCCAGGTTATTGGGCTCCCCCGGGGCCCAGTTTGCCGCCTCTTTGGTCAGAGGCCTCTGGGTGCCGACCCACGTCCAGATCCCCTTCACCTGTTTGATCCCCAGCCAATAGTACCCCCGGTGCCGAGGTAGGTATTCATTGAGGTAGACGTTCTCCTCTTTGTTTTGGATGGCCACCATGTCGGTGTGATGTTTTTGACACCACTCTCGAGCTGTGTCCCAGTCCCTGTTGACATCCGTGTAGTAGTGGTATGTCCAAGCCTGAACGTATTTCTCACCTGAAGGGTTCAGGAAAGAACAGAATGCGACAAGCCCCCGCATAAGATACATCTTACAGACACACTTAGAATTGTATATTTAGTTGTTAGTGGGTAGTTACTTCATTTTGTCTTAGAGATTTTCATTTTATGGCATGTAATGTTTGACCAATGAGGCTAAACTGTCTTTGCAAGCAATTTTTTTTTAAATTATTTTAGCACCACTATACAAACACAAGCATAAGAATTTGACGGTGGGTTTTACATTAAAAGGACACACAAACTTACCGATGCAGGTGATCATCAACAAACCCACACAGAATCCACCACCAGACGCCCACAAAGCCATCTAACAAACACATTGCCACAACCAGGACACATGTTGAGTCATTCTGCTAACATCCTACATGTATCTCTGATTAGAGCTAACAAAATATGGAATCAGTAATGGTATTCACGATATATTCAGCCATTATAAAAATGTCCAGTATCACAAGATCTACAATCTACCTCTATCTCCATCAGGATGTACTATGTATATATATATATATATATATATATATATATATATATATATATATCAAAAGTTTGTTAAAAAAAAATCAATGTAAATGACGAAGTAAAAGAAAAAAAAGATCAATGCAGAAAAAGCTGTATGCACATAGTTTTCAGTACCCTTTAAGCGAATACAGACTTCAGGCAGCTGGCTTCAGCCCTTTCACAGTTCTGCATCCAGCAGTGTGCTCCTGTTCTGTGCAGTGTGGTAATGCCTAGTATGCTACGTTGCTCAATCTAGTGTAGCAGCAATCACTAGAAAAGTCTCACATGAACATTAGAGCGAATTCTGTTGTGATTAAAAGGTGTAAAATTGAGGTTAAAGGAGTGATAAACATCAAAAGAACAAACAGACCCAAAAACAAAACAGATGCTCACACAAACACACTCCACCTAACACATCGACCCACCCACACGCGCACACACACACACACACACGCGCACACGCACGCACACACACACACACACACACGCACACACACACACACACTATACAGTGAGAAGTTCACAGCTGTTACCACATTAACACTTTAGCTTATTCATTTCTATCTTTCCAAACTGCTCTTTGAGATTTTTGGGGGAAGAAGTGAGCATCTTACCCCAGTGTGTTGGCAGCATAAGGTGTGGTTTCTTCCTGTGTGAACTCACTGTGTGACACATTCTGAAGGAGAACTGAAAGATTTTGAAGTTCTAATGTGTCCACCCACAATCAAATGGTAAGTAAACTTCGGTTCACTCGGTAGTTACACTGAATGCGTGTCTTAGCGTCTCATCAAAAGTTTTTTAAAGAATATGTTACGTCCCCGCGAGTTAAATCTACGGACTGTGGAAGGTAACAACAAAAAAACTAAAAAAAAAAAAAATAGATGGGAGAAATATGTGGGTTGTGGATTTATTAAGTCAAGAAAAGAGAAAAAAAAGGGTTACAACAAAACCAAAAGTAATGTCCAAATCTACTTAATCGCCGTCATCCGATTTAAACACACAGCGTAACTGCTGTAACCAGGCAATATACACACAGAGATGAAATACACACAGCGATATATGCCTGTCATAGTTACAAGACACGCACGCACGCACGCACACACAGCGTTAACCCTGCCATCTGGCCCACTGGCCCCGTCTATCGGTCTCCCCAGGACTTTTAAAACAGCCGGTTCCGGTGCACAATTAAGCACCGGCGCTGTTAACCACTCATGGCGACGATGAGAACAGGGGAGGGCGGTACCTGGAGAGAGAGACATGAAGAAAAAAAAAAACACACCCCAACACCACAGCCGTAACACCCCCTCCAATAAGAGCGAACAGGTATTTCGCTATAAATATACAAATGACATTACATAAACACAAACCTAATGTGTACACCATTTCATTTTTATTTTTTTTAAATGGACGCTCTTACCCACAAGACAGTGCGTCAGCCACAATGTTGTCTGTCCCTTTTTTATGTCTGATCTCAATGTTGTAGCCTTGCACCAGTAGAGCCCAACGCATCAACCGCTGGTTATGGTTGTACATCTGGGCCAAGAAAACAAAAGGATTATGATCAGTGTACACAGTTACAGGAGATGAAGTGGAGCCAACATACACTTCGAAGTGCTGAAGGGCAAGTAGCATGGCTAAGGTTTCGTTTTCAATAGTAGAGTAGTTCAGCTTGACCCGAGAAATAGCATACAGGATGGCACACATCACTGTCCCCATCTTGCAGTAATACAGCACCGGCTCCAGAGGCACTAGCATCAACCTCTAGTTTGGAAGGAAGAGAGAAGTTAGGTGCAGCCAGGACCGGAGCGCTACAGAGGAGAGACTTACCAGCATCAAAGGCATGTTGACATTCATCGTTCCACTCAAAAGGAACAGCAGGACTACACAATTTGGTGAGAGGAGCAACCACCACGGAGAAGTTTTTACAGAAACATCGATGATAACCAGTCATGCCCAGAAAACGACGCAGTTCACATCTGGTAGTGGGAACTGGGTAGGACAGCACCGCTGTGACTTGTACTGGACGGACCTGTCCCTGACCAACCTGTTTCCCCAGGTAAGTGACTGTGGCCTAACTGAACTTGGCAAGACTAAGGGTGAGTGAGGCCTCGGCAAGTCGCTGGAACACCATAGTTAGACTGGCAATATGGTCTGCCCAGTTATGCGAGTACACCACTACATCATCATGGTAGACATTAAAAATGAGGAACACCCCCCAACACCAGGTGCATCAAGCGCTGAAATGTGGCAGGCGCATTCCTCATGCCGAATGCCGTAACCGTGTACTGTAAGAAATGGTCAGGTGTCACGAATGCAGAAATGTCAGATGCTCTGGGTGTTAAAGCAACCTGCCAGTACCCTTTTAGGAGATCAAGCTTAACACTGCTGGGCCAATGCTGTCAATGCAGTCCTCCATACAAGGCAATGGGAATGAATCTGGTACAGTAACTGCATTAACCTTACGGAAATCTGTGCAGAAACGGTGGGTGCTGTTAGGGCCGATCACCAGCTCATAGCATAAAGGGGGGAGACGCACACGATAATAGGTCTAAATCCAGGGGTTTTTATTGTCCAAAACATGTAGACAAAGAATTAACAAAGCGTGTTGAGGAAGCGAAGCGGGGACACCATCACATTGTGCTGGGACAGACCAGTATCCTCCAGAACACCCATGGGAACGGTGCCAGGAGGGTCTACAAATAGGCTCGTCCCACAGGTTTCAGGTGCCCCTAATCAACAGGTTAAAAAAAAATACCAAAACAAAACAAACAAAAACATAATCGCCACCAGAAGGGGTTGTCAGTGCTGCCTAGCTGCTATTCTGTAGGCAGCCACCAGGACGGGGGAACGTAACAGGTGCCATCAGACTTGGGAACTAGCAAACATGGGGAACTCCAGGAACTGCAACTGGTTTTGGCTTAACTATTTTCCATCAAGTACTTAACCTCTTTCTTCATTATTTCCCTCTTCTGCATGTTGTTTAATGGGAGCGCAGCACTACCAGCATCGACGTCATGGCTTATTACATTTGTGTGTGATGGTACGTCATTAAACAAAGTTGGGGTAGGAGTGAAGTAAAGTGACTACATCATCCCTCTGACACTTAGGAAGATAGGACAAGTGGGTTTCTATTTTAGACAGACACTCAGAGTTTGAAAACCTACCGCACTGCTGACCATCAGTTGGCCCACTCAAGCCATCTTCAGACAAAGATCCTACACAAACCAAGGAGGCAGATTTGTCTTACCGGGGGCAGCAGTCTCCGGAGTTTTTTCCTGCTCCCCCCGAGCAGCATCCCCGGAATGATAGGGCTTGAGCATGTTAACACGGCACAACCGTGTCTTTTTCCTCCGTTCAGGGGTGTAGATGACATAATCTGTGTCAGACACTTTACTTTTCACCACGTACGGGCCTGAGAGACGGGCGGTAAGAGAAGACCCAGGCATTGGCGATAGGACCGAAACTTGATCGCCGGGCTGAGACTGTCGCTCAACTGCTTTCCTGTCAAAGCGCTTCCTCACACTCTCCTGCGAGGAGGAGAGGGCTTCTTCTGCCAGAGAAAACGCATGATGCAGACGTTCCTTACACCGAGACACAAAATCTCGCACGCTACATTTTGGAGAAGCACTCAACATAAGTTGCTCTTTTAATACCTTGAGTGGGCCACGAACATTGTGACCGAATACCAGTTCAGCTGGGCTAAACCCAAGGGGCCTCCTGTTTTGCATCCCGTATGGCAAAGAGAACAAAAGGGACCCCCTCATCCCAGTTTTTCCCCGTATCAAGACAGTACTTCCGTAGCATGGACTTCAGCGTTTGGTGCCAACGTTCAAGTACGCCCTGTGACTCTGGGTGATGTGCACTAGATACTGAGTGAGAAACACCCAAAGATTGCAAAGTCTGCTTAAACATTTTGGAGAGGAAATTAGTCCCTTGATCTGTCTGCACTTTCTTCGGTAAACCAAAGGTGGTAAAAAACTTGGTCAAAGAATTAGAATCTCTGTGCTCGCACATACACACACACTTTGAGCCGTGAGCAGTGAATTTGACCTCTGCATTTAACTCATCCTATACACACCGGTAGTGAGCAGACACTCACACCAGGAGCAGCGGGCAGCGCGTCTGCGCCCAAGGAGGGCAAAACTTACACAGACAGCATAATTCATTTCAGTATTCTCCAAACTCTTATGATCAGTTTCCAGAGGGTTATATTTTTTGCACTTTGCACTGTAATGTGTGAGTCTGGGTGTAAATACAAAGGAAACCAGCTTTTTGAGACAAAGATGAAAATGTGTCAGATGTGTTTGTTTAGAACAATCCTCATCTCATTTTGGAAAAAATGTTATTCTGTCTGTCATTGATAGCTCTCAACCGCAGAATGGACTGTTTTCCCTGTTTAATAGGCTCTGACGTCCATGTCTCTCTTTGTGCCCATAGCAGTCTGCTGCCCTCCTTTCCAGACCTTACAGACGGGTAACACGGCTCGCTCTGACTGTCATCTGACCGTCAGCTCTGTCTGCAACTTCAACTGTAATGGGGGAAGTATCCTGCAGGGGGCACTGAATGTGGCACGCACATGGGCAGGAGGCCGGAGTTATCACATGCCTACCCACACAAGCTCGTCGCTGCTCTGACAATTCTCACCCACCGTTTGGATTCCGCTTGGTCCCATTTTCAGCGGGGCTTCAATAGTTTTCAGACAATGAAATATTAAGAAAATTAAGAAATGTTAAGAAAAATCCTCCCACAGTCCAAAGACATGCAGGTTAGGTGAATTGGAGACACTGAATTGCCCCTAGGTATGAATGTATGTATGAGTCTGTGTGTCTGCCCTGCGATGGACTGGCGACCTGTCCAGGGTGTTTCCCCACCTTTCACCCTATGAGTGCTGGGATAGGCTCCAGCACCCCCTGCGACCCTAATCAGGATAAGCGGTTTAGATAATGAGTGAGTGAGTGATTTCAATGCTTTTGCGTTGTGAATCGAGTGAAACGGTGCCTCACCCACCAATTTCACAGCCAATCCACGACTGCAGAGAACATACCTCACAGGAAACGTGAGAAAAGTCTCTGCACAGCTCTGCTCCTTTGACTGTAACTATAGCTTCCATCTCCATGGACACAAGACTGTAATCAGTACAATGACTGGTAGATAGATAGATAGATAGATAGAGAGAGAGAGAGAGAGAGAGAGAGAGAGAAAGAGAGAGAGAGAGAAAGAGAGAGAGAAAGAGAGAAAAAGAGAGAGAGAGAAAGAGAGAGAGAGAGAAAGAGAGAGAGAAAGAGAGAGAGAAAGAGAGAGAGAGAGAGAGAGAGAGAGAGAATCAGAGACTGATTTGAATGGACAGCTCTTCACGTTTTCTCTGGGAAACAGTTGGCCCCCACCATTATCGAACTGAAAGCTGAGCCTCACTTGTGACGCTCTCTAGCCCCTTACCCCGTGCAGTCTAATAAAGACACAAAAGTGAATAAATAGGAGTCTGTCATTCAAACTTTAACAAACTTTTATTTCATTTTAGGATGTCTAAACATTGATAAACAACAGTGTAGACAATAACTTAGTTGAAACATGATTTCATTAACATGAGTTAAAATACTACACATTTACGGAAATCCTGAAGTACAAATGAGAATGAAGTGTTCTTTGTGGAAATACAATGATAAAAAATAGTAGTGCAGCAGAAAAGTGCTTAAATGAAACAGAGATTCAAGACCAGAGTTTTCAGTAAGGTGCATTTTCTCGCAATAAAGTCAGAGAGAGAGAGACAGAGAGAGAAAGAGAGAAACAGAGAGAGAGATTAATACTTTTGTCAGGCAAGTGCCAAAATGTGGTGAGTCAGCCTTTTCACCCTGTGTAACTCATTTGCTTCTTTTTCTACTGACGTCGGCTTAATTTTTCCATTTCGAAAATTTGTACTGAAGTAATACCAAATGAATATAATACATACGCCTCACAGAGAATTCATTACGGCTTTGATAACAATAATTCTAGTGAATGAATACTACCTGCTGAGACAGAGGAGAGGCAAGGCAAGGCAGAGGGGTCATCATTCAGCTACAGAACAAGACATTTCTGTCCCACCTCTGACCAGTGTGCTAACAAATTATGTTGATTTTAATGACAGAGTTTTAAAACAAAATCCGTTAATAAGCAAATAAAATAATATACTTGAACAAAAACCTACATCATATCAACAAAACACCATATCAGCAAAAAAAAAAAAATTATTATAACTACTTAACAAAAGAATCATATAATGGCACCATCTCTAAGAGAGATGACGTTAACGACCAGTCACTCAGTCAAGAACGAAATGACTGTTGATGAAGATGAAGACAAAGACGATGACGATGAGGATGATGATGATGACAACGATGATGATGATGATGATGATAGATTATTGCAGTCTCATATGGTCTTCTAAAGGTGAATTTCCCTCCTCATACGCTGGGTTCATTTCGTCTGCTTCCTCCCTCTGGCTTAAAGCAGCGAGAGAGAGAGAGAGAGAGAGAGAGAGAGAGAGAGAGAGAGTAAGTTTAGATTAATTCATCACAGTACTGAGTGACCGGCTAGATACAGTACAGAAGAACATTGCAACATCCAAGTCATTTTTTTTCAATACCCCTCGCAAAAATCTTGATATTTCAAGCTCAGTGGGATAGTGGGATTACAAACAGAGTTTAAAAAAATCATCTTTATCAGACAGACTCACCTTGAGTGGACAAACTTCTTTCCTATTAAGTGGAATCAGAAAGAAAATGAACTCCATAAACTATGTGTATATGTACATGAGCAAAACAGCACATAAAACTAATACATTTCTAAAGCAGTAACTGCACTCTTCTTAAGATTAACTGATGAGCAAAAAAAAAAAAAAAAAAAAAAAATATATATATATATATATATATATATATATATATGCATACTTACTTTTCCTGATGAACAAACAACAGCACGTAACGATGCAGATAGTTGAAAGGACACTGTATCCAAAAGCAGCCATAAACAAATGACTATAAGCTGCAGAGACACAAGAGGAAAATCACCACAGTTTGCGCATTACAGATCAAAAATGGCCCCGGTTTGAATGATTAGAAGAATGAAGAAAAAAAAATAATTCGATATTAGATGATGCACAGTAAGATGCAACGTTATGAAACCCTCTTTGGGATTATTTCTTTGAAAAGAAAGAATTTGTTTTGTTTTTCGTCCTGGTCAGTGTCATTGCGAGACCACTAATTGCTAGCGTGACATGAATGGGTATAGAGGTCATACGTACACACACACAGAGGTCTGGGGCCACTCCAGGTGCCATCAGACCTACATGTGATCTTTTTTAATCCCAGCAGTAAGTATCCCGTGGAGCACTGGATTTCACAGCTGGTGTTCCTCTCCCGAACAGAGCAGTCCAATGAGCAAGGATTCACTGAATAGTCCTCACATTTCAGAACTAAAGCAAAAAAAGACATAACAACAATGTTGTTTTGTTGTTGTTGTTGTTTTTGTTTTTTTAAAAAAAATAAGCTTTTGACACATACATTCACTCTAGGAACATAGATAAATGCAGCTTGTTGCCAAAGCTGATCATCTTTCAGTGATATTTCAGCAATTAACCTGAGAACCTGGAGTGAGGAAGGAAGGAAATTTTTTGTTATTTTATTTATTTATTTATTTTTTCCGGAGTAAAATTCTGCATGAAAGCTTTTTGAACTAGATACTGTCTAAGACTTTAGGTTTGAAAACTATGACCACCAAAAAAAAAGTCATAGAAAGTACTAACAACTTGGATTTGGGTATTTGGAAAAAAAGGAGACAGGAGACAGTAGGATATACACTGTAGATTCATCTGAAAGAGGAGTTACCATAGGGACCGGGACACTCCGTATTCCACACACAGGTGAAGTTGTTGACAGTCTCTTCACATTCACCATAGCCACATGTAGTGCGATTGCATTGGGCTGCAGTAGAGACACCAAAGAGATAAGAGACAATAACTTCTTAAACAGGGCTTTCAAGTGCACATCTGTTCTGCACAGTATATTCCAACAATTTCTGTTTTCCCCCTTTTAATCCTTGAGTTCTTTTTCTGTAATTCACTTCGATATTTACAACGAGCAGAAAAAAAACCCATGGCCTTATAATTCTATACCTTTATAGCATAGCGCAATTTTCTCCTTCGTGCACGATTCATCGTTCCATTTGCCGAATTTTTGGCCGTTGGCATACATCTCAATGCAGTTTTCGTCTGAAAGTCTGTTGTTCGGTTCGTTAACATCCCAGTACCCCTCTCCCACCAACGATTTATTCGTTCCAAGCCACGTCCATTTCCCATCAGTCTTCGTCAGTCCAATCCAGTAGCGGTCCACATTCTTTGGCAAGTTATTTCTGATATAATCGATTTCATTGTCGTTCTGAATGATTGCCAAATCTGTGTAAGTATCTCGACACCACTTTCTTGACGCATTCCACGCCATGCTTGCATTGGAGCGATGATATGTCCAACCTTCAATGTATACTGTCCAGAAAACAAGCCCGTTTTGGGTTAAAAAGAAGCTTACAGTAGGCAAACTGAATCATTTTTAATTCTCACTTTTTAAGCGGTAGAGCCGATTAATAATAATAATAATAATAATAAAATACAATGAAAAGTAGTTTAAATAACAACCAAATAGGGAGGCCTTTTGACAGTAAGGTGTTAGATAAAACTCACCTGAGGTTAACTGAAGCACCGTCACAAGACCAGTGAATAGACACGTGTGTCTGTGAAATGTCACAAGGCATCCTTGGATCTGTTCATGAAAGCAACAGAGAAACAACATTTCTTTTCTTTTCTTTTCTTTTCTTTTCTTCTGTGATCGCTAAAAGAAGCACTTCATTTTTTATAACTTAATGAAGGACACTTGAATTTAAATATCCATCTCCTGATAACTATGCACTAAACCTCTTGACATCTTATTTTCAAATAATTTTGCAGGTGGATTATTACAACTGGCAACGCCAGTATTCTATGCTGCCATAACACGTACATACCATGATGGTTCCGTACTTCTGCTAAGTGCAGTCTCATAGATCCTCGCGGTTTTCAGCACAATCAGTTGAGAACCAGGGCTTTTTCTACAGACGCCAGGCATTTACATAAAATAGCAGGATGTTTTCTCACTTCTTTTATGAGTTTCAGATGAATGACTACGATATTGCTGTCTAGTGCGTTTTTGCTGATCCTGTCGGAAGCTTGGCAAGTTCCAAGTTAGTGTGGGCCAACCTGTTTTCCGGTAAATTTGATTATGATTAAGAGGATTAACGTTGTGAAATTGATAACGATGTAATACCTCTTTGAAACAAAGTAGATGATAATAATATGTAACCATTCATAAATGTACAGCAGAAAAAAAAGGAGTCAGCAATAGCCATCAATGTCAAAATTTCAATATTTTGCTTACATAAATATAAACATCCATATGATAGGGGAGGAATAAATGCAAACCGTCTTTGATGTAATATCATGAACTCTTGTGATGTGCAATGTGAAGGCCTAATTTTAGGACTAGTTGAATGTTGTTTAGATTAGTCTCACAAACATCCCTATACCTTATAAAACATACCGTCGAGTTTGATAGTTTCTACACAGTGTGACTGGAGAGGTATTTGATCATGCACAGACACAAATGAGATCACTTCCTAACTGCAAATGCCGACGCCAGCTCAAAAGAAAGTGCAGATGAGTTAAATTTCGATTTCTGTGATTCTTAAACTCTGCATGCTTGTGCAACTGCATGCAACTAATTCCACTTTTCCATTTCACCCTAGGTCTCAAAAACTCTCCACGCGGTGCACTTGACAGTGTACAATTTGATGTGGATTCTAAAAGAAGAAAAAAAAATTGCTTTGAGAAGGTGGCTTGTGTTTGCAAAATATAGTCCTTCAAAGCACTGCTGTTAAACAAGATTTATTACTTATGTTCACAAGTTAAAATAGGATTTAAATCAGATTAAATAGGATTTATTAACTCATGTCACATGTAACTCAAGCCTTGGGCTCATACACTTTTGTCACAATGCACGTTTTTGCTCTTCAAAAATTTTGAGTAAAAAATGAACACCCGCAGATAAAGTGTCTCTGACCCCCAATGCAACACATTGCTGTTCCAGTGCGTTTTTGGAATATCTATTGGAGGAATTGTTCCAAGAGTTTGCGATAGCGTTATGTAACATGAGGAGGGAAATGCCATTAACAATAGTCAGGCTAAAGGTGACCGAAAGGAAATGGGCCGCACACCTACGTTCACAATCACTGACCTCTGTTAGAGAAGAGGTCACAGGACTTTGTGAGCGTGCAGACTCAGGAAACGACTGCTGCCACGCTACTTAAAATGACCTGAGTCATCCAAACACAGCCTTTCTTTACAAACAGAATGTAAATGAGCTTGCTGACTGATACACAAGGACTCCGAGTTACTCTCTCTTTTCCCCCCTCTTCTCTCTCTCTCTCTCTTGCTCTCGCTCTCTCTCTCTCTCTCTCTCTCTCTCTTTCATTCACTGAACCTTATTGGTCAAGTCAGACTAAGAGCATTGGGAGTTCTCAGTATGGGTTTCCGAGCAAAAAAAAAAAAAAGCGCATAGAGATTAGTAACTGTTAGTGAGTTTATGCAATTAGGCTCTCAACTTTTATAAACACATGAGGGACAAAGACACCTCTGGCCTTTACTCTTTGACACCAGAGCTCAAAGGGTTTGGGCAGGAATAGAACTTTTGTTGAGATGTGTTGAAGTGTTGTCACGCTGTGTTAAGGAGACTGGATGGATTCGCAGGTCAGTTTTTTGGTTTATGTAAAGCAAACAAAGGCAAAGACTTCCAATAACTTACAGGAACTCAGACTCAGGTTTCAGGCAGGCAGATAACCCAAACGCGACACAATCACACTCAGGCATTGACAATGCCACACAGGAATGAGGGGAAACACAGGAGTATTTACACAAGACTAAACAAGGCTGAACTGACTGAAGACAGGTGAAACCAAAGATTGAACTAACAGGACTGAACAAAGACACTAGCGAGTAACAGACAACTTAACCAAATCTGACCACTAGAGGGGTAATAAGTGGAACAGGGCGTGACATGTGTGAAGTTTGGTAAAGTGAAATATGATGGTGTCATAAATGTGAAAAAGTTTTGCCGTTCTCAAAGTTTTACAAAGACAAACAGAAAAAGAAAAAAAACTTGTCTGCATTCTTTAATTTGTGTTTTTCTGCTTGTGTTGGGTGTACACTGTTGAGGTTGTAGTTCCCTGTAGGAATCATTATCATTGTTATATTAGATTATATTTAAACAGTATGTTTTTCCACTCTCTGTCATATACAAAATGTGATTGTTGTGGAAGAAGAAACCCAAGACAGTCGTTATTTTCAGTATATATTTGATTAAAGTAGACATGTTTTCGGCAAATAAATCAATAAAATAGTACATCAAAAGAATAAATACACATATTTGAAACAGTATTTACAATTCTAACTAAACAGCCATGGAAAATAAACTAAAAATACATGAGAATAAAGTTATGGCAATTTCCAGAAACTACAGCTTTACAAAAATAACAGTTACAGTAATTCACTCAACATAATGGCATTCCAGAACAATATGTTCATTTAAGTGAGGCAAAATTTCCCATGGGAAAATGAATAAATTACGTTTTCACACATGTTCACATATAACTACAGCACAGTTCTGTGGCTCAAAGCTAGCGCTGATTAGGAGATCGGGACGGCACGGTCTGAATAGGACGGTCCGGTCCAGGGAGGCCGGCCCCGTCTGATCGGTGCTGATCACTTGAGTCTTTGCTCATGTTGTTACACAATCTTTAATTTATTCACATCATCCGCATGGTTTAGTAATATGTGGAGTAATCAATACTCCCCTCGACACAGCTGATATAGCACTATATCTCTTCTATAATTCATTCAGTCATTCATTCATTGAGATATTAATTAATCAGTTAAGTTAAGTTGCCTATCCAGTGTCACTGACTGATACACACACACACACACACACACACACACACACACGCTCGCATGCACAGGCACACACTCATTCATGCATCCCTGACTGTATGACATTCATCTCTATATTTTCTGATGAAACAGTTGTGCGATCCTACAACAAGAGAGATTCAAACAGAACAAGTTAGTTCTGTTTATGCTTTGTCTTCAAAAGACAGGCTGACAGTAGTAATAATAATAATAATAATAATGATGATGATGGTCAAAGTGACCGCCCTGTTACCAGAATTATGATCAGAATCACAACTATGACAGGGTATTCACCTAGCAGACTTGCTGTTCAGCTGCTGGTCAGCTTTATATAAGACTATCGATGCTGTTCTTGTATACCTGAGGAGGAATTTCGATGTCTGAGTTGCTAAAAGAAAAAAAAAACAGAGACAGATTGATGAGTTTCACTGTTGGGCTAACTTACACACAAAGCAATCATGCAATAAAAAAAATCAAAGGTACACTTAGATGTAAAGGAATCCATTGAACTCACCTGTTCAGTTCAAACTTCTTATCTGTGAGAACGAACAAAAAAAAAAAGAAAAAAAAGAAAAAGACAAAAAAAACCAAAAGAGATTAATGAAAACGAATCAGCTGCAGTCAACACTGTGGTCTTTTGATGCTTAGACATCTTAAAAAGCAAACTGAAAATGTTAGGGCGTAAAGTCTATTACTGCCTGAATGGCCTATTTGTGCATTGGAGGATTCGCTCACCTTTCCTCTTCAGTTTGCGTAGGAGCCAGGCAGCCAGTGAGAGGAACGACAGGGTGCCAGCACCTCCTGCTGCCAGTGCTACGGTGCTGCTGGCTACCGGTGGCCCAGGGACAACTGAGATGAAGGACAAAAGAAAGGCCACGCATTGAGTATTCAAACATTGGAACATCCCTCATTTTTCTCTAACTCTTTAACTCTCTCCCTGTGTGCAGTATCTACCTTTGCATGTAGGTGTCTCTCCAGACCAGTTACCATGCTGGTTGCACGTTACATTCTCGTGGCCGTGGAGACGGTATCCATGGTCGCAGTCGAAGGAGCAGAGAGTTCCAAAGACCGAGGCCTCAGAGGTGCAGTTTTTGGAGCCGTTGGCTGGCTCTGGGATTAGCGGGCATTCCACTGCTATGGAATGGAGCGAAGGAGAAGAAGACGTTTTTAGCGACGGTGTTTTAACTTTTCTCACCAATCATGAAAACAGATTAACACGCTGGAAAACATTTTCGATCATAACGAGTGGGTGAGAAACCATCACTGCAGCTGTGTACCTGCGCAGTATGGCATGTCAGAACTCCAGTGTCCTGCCTCTGTACACTCCATACTCAGCGCCCCCTGCAGGATAAATCCCTCATCACAGTTGAAGTTGCAGACTGAGCTGACGGTCAGGTCAGAGTTGGAGCAGGTCACAGCGCCCATCTGCAAGGTCTGGAGAGCAGGGCAGCGGACGGCTGGACGGGGAGGGGGGACACAGAGAGACATGGATGTCAGACCCATAAAATAGACACAGGACAAGGCCAGTATTGCGGAAAAAGATTCAGGTAAAGTTCACTCTGAGGACATTTGGAACGCAAAAGAATATTTCTCGAAGTTTACTATATCCTTCATATTTAATTAAACTGTAATTCTTCGGATAAGCTGACCATCCATGATTTAATATGTCAGTTCATTTAGGGTGGTTATTGGTGATCCATACATGCACTGCAACAGAGTAATGATGAATATCTACGGCTATGACATCAGCTAAAGTTTTAGGCACGTGAAAGGTGAGCCGCATTACCTTCACAGGTAGGTATCTCCTGACTCCACTGTGCAGACTCGGTGCATCTGATTTCTGATGCCCCTTGCAAGCGAAAACCGTCGGCGCACTTGAAAGTACAGCTGCTCCCATACTGGAAACTTTCCTCACTGCAGCTGATCTCTCCATTGTCTGGTTTCCCCAGCTCTGGGCACTGAACAGCTGAAGAAGAGATTGAAATAGCATTCGTTTTAGCTGAATGTTTCACCGCTCAGCCAATCATCTTTTCTTTTTCTTTCTTTCTTTCTTTCTTTCTTTCTTTCTTTCTTTCTTTCTTGTCTTTTGTTTGACAGTTTTTTCTTTGACAGTTTTTGCTCGAACTTCAAAAGATGCTTGCAGCTCTCATAGAAGCAGCTTTTGATTCCCCCTCAAGCTCCGTATTTTTACCTTTGCAAAGAGGTTGTGAGTCGCTCCAGAGTCCCGAGGATTGACAGCGCAGGGTTTTGCTGTCGGAGCTGGAGCCCCTAAGTTGGTATCCTTCTTCACAAGAGAATTCGCAGGCGGACAAGTAGGAGTAACGGCTTAGTGGGTCGTGACAGTTTTTGTAACCATGATCTGGAACCTGAAGCTCGCCGCATTTGACAGCTGCGGTAAAGAAACGTCGAAAATTTAAATCAGTGCACTGCATTTTTAAAGCATTTAAAAAACAAAACAAAAAAATTTTTTAAAGCTATAAAGAGACATCTTACGTTTGCACGATGGCGGGCTCGTTGACCAGGTAGCGGAGGCTGTGCATCGCATAGTTGTTGAGCCAGTTAACTGATAACCCTTCTCGCAGGAGAACTCGCACTGAGAAGCGTACGAGAAATCTCCATGTGGGTGTGCGCACTTGAAATTGCCGTCGGCCGGGGCTGTAACGTTATCCTTTGAACATTTCACAACTGCAAAAAAAAAAAAAAGCACACATATGACAGGTCATTTCTAAAGAACTTGCACATGAAGGTTAACGTGTGGACTCAGCTGTGAGATGACGCTTACCATGTTCACATTTGTCACCATAGAAACCTTCAAAGCAGTCACACTTGTGGCTATTGATGGTCTCCACACATTCTCCATTTCCACTGCAGGAGTCGGGTTGGCAGGATGCTGGAGAGGGGAAATGATTCAGATTATTAATTTTCCTCTTGATCTTGAAATGTTTCTAGCAATGCACCTACTTTCACTAGCCCTTTTGCAAGCGTTACTCTCGTCTACATTCTTAATTTTTCTCTCAAATCAGAATTGGTATTACAGTAAACTGGCATATTTTGGGGGGTATAACAACCAGTGGAACAGTCAATCTCTTAAATCTTGAAGTTCCTCCAGATAAAGCACGTTACTGCTTTTTTTTCAGCTCAGCATTAGTTGTTACAGGTCTATCTCTGCAATCTCTGTAAGCTTAAATTTCAGAAAAATGAAATCACTACAGTTACAATGGTGCACCCTTCTTCAGTTCCCCAGCAGATCTTTTGTCGTTGTTGGCTTTACGCACCTGTGTAACAAAGAGCGGTCTTCTTCTTCAAACAAGACTCGTCATTCCATTTCCCTGCATCTGTCATTCTTTTGATGTAGATCTCCACACAGTCTTCATTGTTCCCTCCATTGTTCGGTTCCCCTTTAGCCCAGTTCTCAGCTTCAGCAGTCAACAGTTTCTTGGTTCCGACCCAGGTCCAGCTGCCTTCCATCTTGCGGATGCCGATCCAGTAATATCCCGAAACCGAGGGCAGAATTTCGTTGAGATGGGCAATCTCACCTTGGTTCTGAATGGCCACCATGTCGGTGTAATTATGACTCCAACACCATTCTCGAGCTTCTTGCCATGTCATTCTGGTGTTGGAGTAGTGATAAGACCAGCCTTCCACTCCTCTCACGTTCAGAACTGAAGGAACCAGCAAAAACGGCAGATTATAACAACATATGCTCACACTAAAATGTCATTTAAAATCCATGTTTTCAGAATAGGTATCATGAAACGTTAAAAGAGGTTTGAAGATATAAGTCTGAAGAACAGCCATTTTTTTTTAGTTTTTTTTTAACAGCTGCTATTAAAGGACATTTGACTTACTGGAGAAATAAAGGATGACCGAGAGAATTAAGTTGGACATCTGTGCACTGTAGGGTCTATGAAGTATCTTGTACTGTTCCTGCAAAAACAGATTGATATTCCATTGAAGGTCATTCCACATGTCAGTATCAGAAGTCAAACACTACAGATACACAACAGGTTCAGCCTTTTGATTGCATTCAGTTTTACTTACCATTGTGATAATAGCAAACTGGCTTGTTCCTCTGTTATGTGAATGTATCAGTGTCTGTTGATGAGAGTGGTTTGAATCTCAATTTGATCTCCACACTGGTTACATGGCCTATATATACTAAGCTCCACCGGGATCCGTGTTCACATTTCCCGGCATTTGACATGACGTTTAACACTATGCGTTCTGGAATTTCACTCTTTGGAAATACCCTCTCCTCAGAAGGAAAGGTTTTTTTTTTTTTTTCTAGTAAGCAGCCAAGAGCTGCAGAGGAAGTCCATGTTTTGCAGCCAGGGGCTCAGGAAACTGTGTATCCAACCTACTCGATGAATTCCACACAGTCATAGGGGGTGGGAGTGTGGGGGATCTAGTCTTTAATCAGACATAAAATACCACATCTGAAACTTTTTCTTGTTAGAGACTTCCCCGCAGCATCTACTATACTTTTCCTGTTTGTGTTCTTTTGTCCACTGTCTCCTTTCCATTTTTCTTTTGTATCTTGCATGAAATATGCTCCTTTCCATCAGGTATCCATGAATTTCCAATAATGTTACAAATAATATTGTCCTTCAACGTGATGAGGGTGGGCTTGTTAATGAGTTCACTGATTAACTGTTATATGACTATGAATATTCATAAAATTCATTATTCAACAAGAACTCCAGTTGCCAAGTCTAATAGTAAAAGTAGGCCTACATTCAACTGAAATCATATAATATACCAGATTGTCTGTTACTAATGGTTGTATTTCTATGACCTGGGGTAAGAAAAAAGAATCTGGCCTGCTACATAGTTCATATATACAAGTGAAAGAACAGGTGGTCAGAGTTAGAGTAAAACACTTTGGATGGTATGTTTTTTTTTTCTTTGCGCCTTTATATTTTTCAGAATAGCTATCTTTTTGTGTTGTTTTGATTTGATGTTGCTAAGACTGATCTACAGAAACTAAAAAAAAAAGAAAGAAAAAAAAAGCATTTTCAGTGAGTTTACATGAGTGCTGCAGAAAACATTTCAGTTATATTTGATGCAAATGAACTAAAATCTCTTCTCTTCACCATTAGAACTCAACGCAATCTCCATTTGTAGTTTAAAACCATTACGCATGTGTAACTGTGACACTTTTTTTGTTTTGAGTAGAAAGATTTTTTGTTTTCAGTAGCACAAAAAAAATGTAAGGGCTTTAGTTTGTCTAAACTGTCACGTGTAATAAATAGTCATCCACACAGTAAACTTTCATCAGTGGTGTTCCAGCAGTGTCCCTAAGGACCACTGCAGCCAGACATTTGCTGACACATCCCTGTATAGCTGTGACTCTGGAAATTGTTTGGAAGCGGCCATGCTGTCTCCACTGAGGGCAGAGGTTGTGAAAACAGGAAGTGACACATCACCTGTTACCCTAAAGCAGGCCAATACAGTGTGGCTCTTTCCTCAGTTCAACAAAAAATGCAGCTAACTGAACCAATAAAATTCTTTTTATCCCTTCCGAGAAAGGACATGCCCTACAGATAGGGCTGCGGTTTACGGTTAGCTCACCTGTGTCTATTCTAAGAGCTTAGGTATGCGGTATCTCTGAACTGGATCAATGATATTTTCAGACATAAGCCGAAAGGAAGTAGAACATGGCACAGGTTAAGTACCATGGTAATTGCAAGGAAGAGCTGAATGTATATGCACAGAATAATAGCAGGATGTAACAGATACGGAAGCCGTTTTCTTTTTTCGTTTTTTTTTTAAAGTCAAAGGGAGATCTAATCAAAACAGGAGGGGTTTTCTGATACAAAATACAATGTATGCAAAATAATACCCCTGTGAATATTGAAAAAAAGCACCGTTCAATCATCACCGATTGATGGAAACTGAATTAAACACTGATGATGAATTAAGGAGAAGTCATAACATCCCTAACACTTCCTCACTTTTGCACAAACGACCGATATGACCAGTGTGCCTCTCAGATGAACTGAGTAAATGAAGGGGTGGATAATGATTTGTTGTCTGTAAAAGCAGAGAGACTGAGCCAAACGAGTGAAGAAAAAAAAAAAGATGAATGATGAATGGTTTCCTGAGGTGATGTCTGTTTTGTGCTCTCAAACTGCCAAACCATCAACTTCAATTCACGCGAAAGAGCGGTGACCTCTTTGTGTTTGCAATCGCAGGATGACAATAACTTTCAAATTTTTTTACGGACCAGCTTGCAGCCAACCAGTTTTCCAGTCTTAAAAGTCTTGGTTTGGTTTACTGGGAAAGAGGATGTACATTTTACACCCAAAATATCTGAGGAAGTCGTTAGAATTCATAAAGCTGATTTGACAAAAAATACACGAAGAGCTAGAAACTCAGTGAAGACAAGACAGATTAATGTATAAGTCCATTTTATCTCCAATACAAATGATTCAAGGATTTTGCTTTTATCCAAGTTTTGTTTCTGTTTCAATACCCTTCACACAGATGTTTCCTGTGCTGAATACTGCACCTCTCCCTATCACACTCAGACAGAAGAAGCCAATTCACCTTAACCTCCTTGGAAAAGAGGAATTTTATTCAAGTCACTATCATCATTGAACAATTCTGATGAGATGAACAGAAAAGGGTATCTGAGGACAGCAGGATGACTGGCTGACTCCTGACAGGATTTTATTGCTATAAAAAAAAAAAAATCAGTTTAACAAATGATAATATTTGAAGAAGAGCAAATGTCAGATTGTGAGTAAGAATGTATCTAAAAGGAGACAGCAATAAAACAGATTCAGTACAGTTCTGGGAATTATTTGGATCTGGATGTATAAACACCATGCTTCCGGACATGGGAAAGTCCACATATTACTATTTCCCCACGCAACAGGTAGCGTGGGGGGGGGATAATACTACTTTCTCTGATGACTCACTATGCAGGGACAATGTGGTGCCCAAAAGTTCAACATGTGGAAGTGAGTAGATTTAAACAAAAAAAAAAAAAGGAAAATTAAAATAACATGGCAAATAAGTGGGTAGATAACCTGCCTACAATAATAAGTGACCTTCTGCTAAAATTAGTCATGAATATGAACATTTGTCTGTATAGGAGCGAATTATAGTCTGCGCTTTCACTGAGATGGGATCAGGTTTCTCTCTCTAAAGTCTAAAGGTAAAATCAACATTTTGTGGATGAGATTTGACCCACAACACAAGTTCCTGTTTTAATATACTTTATTGCTAATCCATTTATGAACACGACAGCTTCAAACCAGTATATTCTTTCAATCCTTATAAAAGCAAACAAAATATAAACACTTATGGTTTATTTTGCAGATTTAGTTCCACACGAGCAGTAATAATTCCAGCAGTGGGTACCACTTTAAACAGAAGCGTCCGCCCAGAATCTGATAAGGTAGTTTAACGGGTCACTGTGCTGTCTGTCGTCGTTTGGTACAGTGTTGGGGGGAATATGGCAGATTTGCTACATAAAGTTACCGACGTAGAGATAGATCCAGACGGGAAATTTAAGTATATTTTGGTGAGGGTAAAAGTTAAAAACGGAACGGATCATAAAGATATAGTGAGGGGTACTAAAAGTGCCGAGTACCACAGTAAGTTTGCTGCCCTAGAGTTTGCTTGCTAGCAAACAGCTTCTACCCAACAAGCATGGTGGAGAGCTAGCTTTTCACATGGCTGTTCCAAACACTCTGTGGATAGTCAAGCTTTATTTTAAACCTGCCTTTGGCCGAGCAGTCGATTCCGACTGTAGAAGATCCATTAAAAACAGAAATCGCCTTACTGTATCCCGCATTGTTGTGTGCTGTCGGCTAAATTTAAACCCCGCATCGAGTCACGTGCCCAGTAACTGACAGCTGCCAATAAAAATGGGCAAAGATTTGCAACGGCCTCTGCTTTGACGTTCACTGGTTGACCTTAATTATTTTCTTCATTTCGTAACTGCTCGTTGCACTCCTTTTCTTTGCTAGACCATATATTTGAGAAGGTAAATCCTGCAATGGAGGCTCTCGGATTGGAGTGCAGCTGCCTTGGCGGAGGCAAAATAGAGCACAACAGCAAAGAGAAGAAACTGCGGGTGTTTGGAGAATCCACGGTTACTGTCCTCAGATATCTAACTTCTTACGTTATCTTAAGTTATGCTCTCTCATGGAGAAAGTTTCTTTATTTGTACATACAACTTGGCCTGAGTTCTTCTTCTTCCTCTTCCTCTTTTTGTTGTAGGGCTATGGCAAGGCTGACCATGCAGTGACTGTGGAAAAGCTGAAACTCGTCTTCAAAGACTATGAGATCACTTGGTCAGATGACAAAAAGTAGTTATTGTCCTATTTTTTGCCACTTCTGCAGCGCCAACATCTTAAGGAATTTTGTGGTTCTACTTATTTATTTACTCAAGTAATTATGTGTTCTAAACCAGTTCAGTTTACATTTCATGAATTCGGCTTTGTTCAGTTTAATGGGTGTTCCTTCTATAAAAATCATTACCTTTGGGAACTTTTTCAATAACCTTTGGGAACTTATTTTTCAATAAATGTTCTTTGCCTTGACCTTTGCCTTTCTGTAGTTTTCCAAGAAATACTCTTTCTCTGAGTCAGACCTGAGACATTGTGATGATTCAGAAAACGTTCAGGATTTGAATGGTATGGTATTTCCCCTACAATGTAGTTTTTGTGTTGTATAAATCCACACTCAGACACTCTGGGCATGGCACAGACATATTAGAGAACATATCCTGTCTCCATAGTAAAAAACCAAATCAGTATGGGGAACCAGATATGAAACCCAGAGAGAGTGGCCAAACCATGCATTATCTAATCTACTCACTTTCAGTCTGAAACCACTTTCTCTTGGGTGGATACAAATAGGGGAAAAAAGACTAGGTATAACGTTGACATTGTATGTATAGAAAAATAAACGTATCCAGTCTGTACCTTCATTACAGTGGTCCCCTGATATGGAAATAATGTCCTGTTCCTTGTTTTTTGTTTATTTTGGGTTTTTTTAATCTAATGCAAACAATGAATTCCAAACAACATTGAACAGATACTCCTGCACAAACATTGTACCATTAATGACCTTGTTTGGGAAACACTTTTTATGAATTTGTTTTCCATCCCAGTTTTGCCAAGCTCAGGCCTGTTTCCTGTATCCTGTGGCACTCAGTTTCAGAGCAGACAACACAAGCTCTTATTATCTGTTATAAAAGACTCCGTGTTTGGAAGGACCACTTTTGTTCCAGTCTTTTTTCGCTACAGTTTGACAAATCGGAGGTTTCTAAAAGTTTGGGGGGAAAAAAAGGGATTTAAACCAGATCTGAAATCAGATTGCGAAAAGACATTTTAAATTATCAACCCAAAGTGTATGTAAATGTAAAGTGCTCCTGTCTCCCAGAGCATGGTAGACTTCAGTGGGAATGCAGAAACGTTCATGATACACTTTGTATATTACTGAGCAGCATTGTTCTGTGGAAAACACAGTGAAACTAGGTCTCCATACACATGTCTGTTGGTCAGTGTAAAGGCTCTGAATGGTAGAGGAGACTCTTGTGTTTGTTATCCCACTTGAAATTTGATTTGCTGTTGTGAAGTAATGGGACTCTGTGGGAGTAATATTTTGGGATGATGTCCAGTTATGGGTCTTATCAGGTGGAAAGCTACGGGCACTGTGGTGTGCGATTAGAACGGCGTGACAAACAATAGGAAAAAGACATTTTATGTTGAACCCCCATTCCTGTCCGAGAGACTACTTTAACTGTTATGGAAAACAGTTAGATCTGTGATAAGTACCGGTTGCTTTTATTTTTAATGTATGCTTTTACACGCGGTAAAGGAACTGAGACATATTCCTCTCTCCTGGCTATGTGTAATGAGATTTTATGCAAAATAAATATTTCCCCAAGTGGTTTGCACTGATTTCCATTTTCCCAGAACATGGCAGCATATTTTAAATGGTGTAAACACATGAAATTGGCATTGTTTGTGGATAAAGTCCAAATGAACAAGTGAAAAGATCCCTACAGGATCACCTGTTATATTATCATAAATCATAAATTCATCATAAACCAGAGTTGAATTTGACAGAATTCCTTAGTGTTCATGAACTAGTCATGCAACTGTATTGGGACATTGCGTTGAAAAGGAAGCCATACGACTTAATCAATTAACCAGAAACTAAGATTTGGTGTAACTTTGAATTGGAGCTGAATTTGATTGATTTGTAGAACAACCAGTCTCTTGATACAGAGACCACTTGTAATTTTGACTTCAACACAGAGAACTCAATTGTTCTTAAGAGAGTGTGGCCCTGTTAACAAGCAACTATTACGTTCCTGTTCTCCAAACAATTCTCACTTCAAGGCCTCTGGGAACAACGGAGATGTATTTTGCAGGTGGTGACTGAATGTCGAGAGATATTATCGTCTTTTATTAAGAACTCTTCCTCCCGGGAGAATGTGGAATGAGTCTTGCTGAACAACATTTGGATGGGGAAAAAGAGAGAAAATTCTCATTAATGTTGGTAGATATTATTAACCTGATAAAATCAGTTAGTAATATGAATTTGTGAGAGTCTGTTATCGGTTTAATTTACTTGTTTTTCACAAGTGGTTCAAATAGTCGGATCCTTTTTGTTGGATCCTCCTTTTCTATGTCTTCGTTTTTTTTTTGTTTTTTTGTTTTAATTCTCAACTATAGGTATTGAACTCTGACACTACAGTGAGAATGGAATGCCTTACAACCTGTTCTGGCAATATTCTCAGTTGTGACCATAGTGTTAATTGATGACATTTATTAATTTATGATTAAAATGGTTAATTAAAATGATTCATTTCCAGTTATGTGAACCAGCATACAGTTTAAACAGACCTGATTCCAACCTGTAAAAACACACACACACAAACAAAAACAGAAGAGTATATTCTGTATAATTACAAAGAGCCCAAAAACAATAAGTTTGGTTCATTGTATGTAGTTTTGTCCTTGTCTTGCCCCTTCCCTAACTGAATTAATATGAATTCCATATAATCCGTTTAGTCAGTGGAGTCCCATCATCCAACGTTAATTCTCTTAAATTGGCAAGACTCAGGTGGATCTCTGGATTCTCGTAAACGAAGGCTAGGCAGTTGCCAACGGCAAGACATTTGAAGCAACAATTTCCTCTGAGAGAGTGAGTTTATCAGCAGGACTTCCTGCAGACATCAGTGCAGTTACCAGATAGACCAAAATGAGACACACTACTCACTCCAAATTCGGCCAAGAAATTTTAATTAATTGATTAATCTTTTATGTATTTATTTATTTTTCTTTTTTAGAGAGGTGTATGTTTGGTGGAGCAGAGAACTCATTTCTTATCTGCTGAGTAAGTTGGCGCAAGCACAGCATTAACGTTTTCAACAGAATCTGGGAGAAGAATTGCTAATCCCGTTACACACTCATTTCTTAACGGAAACTGGGCGGCCTTGGGTCCCCTGACATTAGCTAGTCTGAAAGTAAGTGACAGAAGGCAGGTGCAGTTTCTTTTCTTAGCCAATAGTTTGACTCATATTCCGACGAGGATTGGCATTACCATTCTAATCAGTGTCCAAAGAGCGCTTAAAAGTACTTACTTAGTGTATATTAGCTTCTTTTTCAAAAACAGAAATAGATAGGGTTCTGCTTAAATAGTAAATATCACTAGTAAATATTTTATTAAAAATAAACACTAATAAATTATCAGCAGTTTAAAGATTATCTGAGGTTGAGAATAAGGGTCAGTTTTCAGAGAAAGATCGTGAAGTTTCCCAGAACATTCCAATTTTAAAAAAAGAAAGAAAGAAAGAAAGAAAGAAAGAAAGAAAGAAAGAAAGAAAGAACAGGAAAGATACTTCTAAAAATATTTGAGACATTTCCGAGGGAGACTTTCTTGTTCCAAAATAATGTCCTTTTGAACACTGTATAGTTCCACTTTCCACAATGTTTTCAAACTTGTTTCAGGATTATTCCAATAAGCAGCAAAGGCTGTGGTAGAAATCAGACCTCTGTGAAGATTGCATACACTTTTCTTATTCATGTACATGTCTAGCTACTCCAAAATTCTTGTTATGTCCATAAGTTGATGCGCTTTTGCTCTCTTCAACGAAGAAAGGTCGCCTCGCAATTGATTGGATAGAAATGAACCCTGATGGAAATCGACCAATCAGTAACGAAAGTGCTAAGACTATGTTGAATTATGAGACATTTCTTACACAAGGGCGCGAAACTTTGAGCCGTACCATTAATTTCCGCTGTATAACGCACATATGTTGTCAAGATACTTTGAATACTCAACGTTACCATAATTTAACGTGTGCTTTTAACGCGTTCTTTTTTGTGTAATTGCATAGTGTTTCCTGTGCTTGCAGGCAGCTTAACATTTTTCCTTTCGAAACCGTACTCGCTAATGAAGTCAAGCAGGTTTCAAAGAAACTGGATGCTGAACATATAAAAAACGCCGAGTACCTGTGGACTAATATTGAATGAATAATGAAGTTCACCTCACTTCTTGGAAGCTAAAATAGTTTACGCATGCTTATGTGTCGTTCCTGTTAATGTCCAACAAAGACGGTAAGTTCAAATGAAAAGCGAAACTATTTCAGGCTGGAGAGTTAGCAAGCTAGTTGCTATATCAGGGGCAGAGCATTCAGCTGTGTTTCAAGTGAACGTTCAAATGACAATTCAGTAGATCTGAATCGATCACTTCCAACTTCACGATTACAGCCCCTTTCCATTCGAAGATAATCTCACTCAGCAGTGTAACGTTAGCTTTTAATGTCATTTAAAAATCTGTATTTCACTGGCATTGCAGAGCCCACAGACTATAACCATGTCCCAGGCCACACTGTTAGAGGAAGTCGTCCAGTGGAGTCCAGAGACGTGTCAACGAGAGCTCAAATCTGTGCTGCCTAAACTTATCATATCCTTTCCCATGCGCAAAAAAAATTGAAATGTGAAACATTTACTATATTTTATTAAAGCTCACATAATGTGAATGAACAATTAAAAAGAACAAATCTTTAACTTTTTGTACTCCTTGCACCGTAACACAGAAAGCTGGAAAGAACACATCGGTTAGTACAGTTTTTATTTATTTATTTTTCATTTACGTAGCGATACCAGTTGCAGTTACTTCACGAGGAATGTAGTGCTGCTCGACGTTGTTCAGAAAAGAGCATGTAAATATTTATTTTGGAGCTAGCATTAAGGCACGTTAGGACATCGTTTCCAAAATAACAAAGTGACAACGTTTGCTTTGAAGCGGCATATCCGAAACTGCATGGTGCTTATTTGTTTCCGATCACAGATGTCCTTCGCATCGTAACAGACTTGTTCCTCCCTCATCTTCCTCTGTCAGAGATGGAAGAAGAATGTTTCTCCAAAGTCTTACCCAAGGTCTGCTTTAGAATGACAATCATACACTTATTCTCTTTGACTCAGATTGCATCATGTACACATTAATTTTTTAACTTTCCTAATTACAGTTCTAATGTTGTGCTGCTGTTTATCCGTGTCCATAGGCAGTAAGGATTTTCACGAACCTGCTGGAAGAGATCTCTAAACAAGTTGGAGGCCTGTCTAGTCAGAACACAGAGCTGCATGCATCTCTTCGCAACATTCTTCAGGTGTGTTGGCCATGGATGATCATTAGTATGTTTAACAAAAATGGGAGACCAGAAACCTTATGAAGCAGACTGAAGATAGTAAAAACAGTACAACAGAGACCTTGTTAAAGATATGTCATTGTTATGGTTGAGTACCATGATGAAAAACGGGCTTGTAAATGAACAATAGGTATGTGCGAGGCAAGGTTTCATGTATAATTTTCACAGTAACATTTTAGAGGAGCAGTGACTCTCATGTGGAGTCAAACCCGTCAAGTCACTGATTCCCAGGTTGGACGACCTCAGTGTGATCAGTGCTTTACAAAGAAAGTGAGGGGGTTGTGGCTTGTGAATTCCACTGAGGTTGGTGTGGATCGTCCCATGACTGAAGTGATCACTGTATAACCAGATGATGGTGAGGACCCTAGAGGCTCTGTCCGGTTGCGTGCGTCACGTCTGCTCGGTCGAGGAGCCGGTTTCCCTCAGCGCCATCCGCACCCTGCCTGCCTGCACTCTCAGGATCCTGAAGGAAACCTTCCGACATTGTAAGGTACTGCAGAGGAAATAATGTAATGGCCATTCATCTGTCACTGCTGACGTCACCGTGTTTGTCTTAGTTCTGCTCTGTCACATAGTGGTCATAATTTTTTCATTTTGTTTAATGTGTTTTTTTTTTTTTAACTCTGTTGCTTGGTTTGTTTAGGAAATCTGCCTACAAAATTCTGTTCACTGGAAATTTTGTATTTACCGTTTAGCCTTCTATAAGAGCTCTAGTAAGTTGACAGAAAGGTCTGACAAATGCAGGTACGTTCAGTATTTTGTGTGTGCGTGTGCGTGTGCGTGTGTGTGTGTGTGTGTGCGCGTGTGTGTGTGCGTGTGCGCGTATGTGTGTGCGTGTGTGTGTGTGTGTATGTGTGTAGGAGAGTGAGGTGGTGTACAACGGACGGCTGTCTTTAGTCGGAGACCTGCTGCAGGGAATGTTCAAGGAGGCCTACTCACTACAGAAAAACCTCATGGAGCTGCTGGAAAAGATCAGCCTGGAGAACAACGCCTCTGAGGACGAAATAGCAGACATGGTCACTGGTGCGTGTGTGTGTGTGTGTGTGTGTGTGTGTCTTGGCCACACTGTTTAAAACAACCTCTTCAGTTTCCATCAGTATAGCTCAGCTGTGATGGACACACACGTTGATTGTAATGGCCATTGAATAACTTTGAATAACACGTAACACAGCAAATAACTTTTCAACTCAAATGTGCTTTCACCCACAGTCATACACAGCCTGCTGGATATTTGCTCCATTATATCAAGCCTGGACATCGCTCTGCACGCCAACACGTGGAAGTTTATTATCAAGTGAGTATAGAGGCTCCCATTGCTTTCACCTCAGCTCGCAGTAACATCACCTTACGATTGTCCGGTCAGTGAGGACATTTCCGTAGAGCTGGCTGTAGAACAGTTAGTCTGTCTACACCTTGCGGATTCACACGTGATATTTCCTGTCTCATATTGGCCTAGGTCATTGGTTTGGTGTAGTTTTGTTGATAAATGTCTCATAGGTTTGCTCAATATTTTGGGGGGGGGGGGGCAAAGTACAGTGAGCCATTCCCAACATTCAGTCAAAAGGCTCATCTCAGACTCAAAGTGTCTGACTTAGTTCAACTTTGACGGTGCATTGATTGAGTCTTGTTTCAGGCAGAGCATAAAGCACCAGTCTTTGGTGGAAGAACGGATACAACACGGTGACATCGTCTCCAGTTTGTGTGAGGACTTGTTAGCTTCCCTGCGTAGCTGTCTGGAGCTGGCAGAGCAGATAAAACGGGTGAGGCTGCAGGTACACAACACAAAACAAATAAACAAAGCCTCCTTGTACATCACGCATTACAATTTTTGATTTTGTAAATGATTTTTTTTTTTTTTGTAACCCACTAAGATGATTCAAATGCCTTTGATGTCAGATTTAGTTTTTTCCTTTGTTCATTATTTGGCATAAAATAGGTAATTGATGGAACAATGGCACACCTTCCATAAAAAAGATTATTATGGTTAGTGGAACCAGTCAGTCTCAAGAGGAGTTTCTTCTTCTTTTCCTGCGTTAATTTCTGTAGAATAACGATTTGTGTTTTTCTGTCAACAGTACTCTGCCTTTGATAAATCATTATTCAGCACTATGTTACTGTTGAGTAGGAACGAGGAATAACACTTCTAATACTTTCAGATTCCAAATGAAACAGTTGTCCTTTTACTGAAAGTTTTTTTATCTCTATAATGCCGGTTTTATGAGAAATTATGTTGTGACTGAGAAGGATCACAGACTTTTTTCTCATTTGTCTGATTGTCAGAGGGGATGAAAGAATTTCTCATTAGTTCTTCCTTGCATTGTTTCTTGTATTTTGGGACTTTTGCTACTAAAACAGGCCATTGGAAGCAGTGCAGTTAGTATGTAGAAACCATTTCAATAATCTGCTGGTTTTCTTTCCTGTTATGCTTCTTCTCTGTCTTCCTGCTTTACAGGAGACAGCTCACAGCCCAGAATATAAGCTTTTCCAGAAAACCACAAAGATGTGCAGGTTTTTTGCCAACACTTTGGTCCACTACATAAAGGTACTTCAGACAAACTTTTTATTTATGAATAAATTTAAAACTGTAAATGCCAGTGTCACTCAAAGACATTTTGTGTTTTCTCTTTTCCTGCTGACAGGAATTTAAGGCTTTCCTTGCTAAACAATGCAGTCGTTTTCATCAACTCTACCTCCAAATCCTAAGGTAACTTTTATGATGGCTTTTAAACATGTGAAACTAGGCCTTGGCAATATGGACTAAAATTTATATCATGGTATAATTTGTAGCACAGACGGTGACGGTATATATCACGGTATATTCGTTTTTCTTAAAATTTCAATATAAATGCGGCTGAAAGGGGTAAAGCACTGGTATGGCAACTGCATGGCAGCTATTACTGTCCTCTTAGCTGTATTGCTAGGACATAGTCTTCACCTAGCACAGAGGTATTTTAAGAACAAGTATACAGTGATGGCATTTGTTATGTCGGTCCACCACTGACATTTTTTTCTCGTCAGGGCAGCCTTTGGAAAATGCCTCGATTAGTCGATAGATTAATCTATAGAAAATTAGTTATTAGTGGCAGCCTGAGCAGTCATTACGTAGTGATATTGAAAGAAAAACATTTGTCATAATGAATTGAAGCGTTTTAGAAATCAAAAAGGTAAAATCATGAAAACAAAACAAGGATGTGGCCAGTTTAAAAGTATTGATGTCAACACATTTTCAGCGTCCGTGTCATCGACTATGTCGACTAATCGTGGCAGCCCTACTGTCTAGGCTTCCACGCAGTGAAACACCTCATGAATTTCGTCCTACCACTTTTTGCTCGAGGGACGTGGTTGCGAAAACAGCAAGAAAGTGAAGGTCTGCAGTGGTCTGTTTGCTCTGACCAGAGCCGTTGAGAGAGTTTCTGCTACGGCTCTGGCCCCGACTATGTTCATGTAACATGTAAACAGCAACCCGTGTTGATGTAGACTGAAATGGTTGCCCATACATCTTTTAATCATATACATGTTTTCATGCTACATGGAGCCTTTAGCCTCTGCCATCTTGGTCAGACTTTTTTTGTTACTCCCGTCTCTCTAGAGAATGTCACACACCAAACACAACTGATTGGTTCTTACATGGTTCTCATTTGGATAAAGTTGGGGATTCACCATCTCAATTTCCCTTTGCTTTGCCACATTCGCTCCGATTTCGCCCAATCAGAACGAATTTCGCCCCCCCATACAAGCTGAATGAGAGCGAAACAAAATTCGCTGCAGTAGAAACCTACCGAAGGCTCTACTGGTCAGGGCGATATAGTCAAAATCCATACCGTAGGGCAAATTCATGCCGGTGTGCTTTCTATATCGTTTATACCGTCCACCCTTACGTGAAACCTGTCTGTGCGTGTGCTCCAGTGCTGCGCCTTATTCTACCCACCCTGATAGCGGGTGCGTTTTATTATTTGTTAGTGTTGTTTGGTAATTTCGACTGTTTTCATGGCAACGCTCTTATTTGTTTCTGTTAAATGTCATTGCTAACTCTTTATTTTACTGTTATAGCTTTTTATCTTGCATCCCGTTATTACGCCCCTCTTTTCTTACTCATTCTTGACTCACTTTCTAAACTCACTCTCTCTCTTTCTCTGTCTCTTGGACCTCCTTTGTTTGCTTTTCCAAAGGGGAGTTGAGTGTTTGACCTGAGTGAGATTTCCTCAGTAATTCCCTGTAGGAAATGCGTAGGGATAAGAATGTCAATACTGCCAGGTCATTCCCGTGATGGTGCTTACAGCTGATGTTAACGGCCGACAGCCACTGCCGTCATGCTTGGCTCTCTGGTCCTTTCATGTGCGTACCTGTGCATAGATGCACTTACAATAGTGTTTGTTCTTTTATTTATTTATTTTTTTAATTTGTCAGTAGATCTTATTATTAGATCTTATTATTGATTATACTTATCAACCAGGCATTTTCACTGTTGGTTTATTTTTCTTTTACATTTTTAGTTGGGTCTTTGCAGAGTATGTGTAGATTGAAAGATTTAAATCTCCGTGATTGCACACACAACCACTGGGCAGCACCCGGGGGGGGGGGGGGGGGGGGGGGGGGGGGGATGGTTCCCTGGGGAGTTAAGCACCTTGGGCACTTGGTCGCGTATGTTATACTGCCAGTCCTGGGAATCAAACCAGCAACCTTTTGGTCTCAAGCCCACTTCTCTAACCATTAGGCCACAGAACCTGACAAAGGGAACTAGGCCTTTTTGGGAAACTGGTATACATACTGGTATTATGTGATACTATGGTCAGATTTTTTTTTTTCCGTAATCAATTTGGAAAAGTAAGACTTTGTGGGTCAAATGACTTCTTTCTTTCTTTCTTTCTCTCCCTCTCCCCTTTCTTATCCTCTGTTTTTTTTCCTCTCTTTCTCTCCTCAGTAAATTCCCCCCCAGTCTGTTTGTTGCGGCTGCGCCTCCTGCCCTGTGTGAGGAGCTCAGTGGAGCAGTCCTGGTTCCCATGGATGCCCTGCTGACTCAACTCTTACACCTCAGGGCTTTCGCTGAGTCGGTTCTGGCCAAACACCAGCGTGAGTCGGACTCACCTCAACCTCACTTCACCTCACCTCACTTCACCTCAACCCCCCTGCCCCCAGCCCCACAACCCCCAAACTAGATACATGAACACTTCCCTGCCACATGACCTTCGTCAGAGTCCATCAAAACAACATGATGTTTCTCATGTTCACTCCTCAGGTCTCAGGACCCCGACTGTGTTTTGTTTTATGCCAGCGTGATGGTTATGTAACGGTGTTTGTGATTTAGATAGATTGTCCTGAAGCCCCTTGCAGGCCGTCCGCCGTTGGCTTTGCGTTGGCTGCATCCTGTGCTGCCCCGTACAGCGCAACTGCATGGTCACTTATGACATGCCGTTCCACGCACTGCATTGTTGAAGTGTCTTTTAAACAGAACTAAAGGTCAAAGAGGTCATGACTGTTTGTTCTGTTTCTAAAGACAAGTTTCATTGTTGCTGTTTTTTTATTTTCTCATGTTTGTCCTTTGGTTGGAGTTGTAGGATTATAGATAAAAGTTTGATAATTGTATCTAGTAGATACTTCTACCCTAACTAACAGTAATGCAGCTGATCATAATTCTAGATAGACATCAAGAGAATGGAGTGACATTAACTAGTGTAGAATATTTAGGTCTATCAGTACATTGTTTGCAACTTGTAGTATTGTGTTATTATTAATAACTAAAAAAAAAAAAATCTATTTATGATGTAATATTGTCTGTTTTGTGTTGTAGATGTCAGTCCGGAGACTCTTCTCCCTCAGTGTCTGCTCCTAGTAAATGTTATCAGTAAACTGTCCTCCCAGCCAGAGGAGGCACTACAGCTCTGGGCGGATGGAAGCCAGTTTCCGGAGGACACACCCAGGTGAACATTTCTATTTCTAAACATTTTACCCAGGTAATATTTCTACCCCTATTCTAACTTCATTTTAGAGGTCAAGGCATACTCCTAAAAAGTTTGCAAAACCATTTTCGTTTGTTGATATTTTGGGGGGGGCGGAAGCCTGACAGTGACATGGTTCACACGACAGGCTCAGCTGATATGAAATTCAGAGTTACACTAACAGATGTTTAGTCTTTTTCTCTCCCCCCCCCCCCCCCCCCAGTGTTTGGTATTTCCCATATTTAGGGCTGGGTACCAAACTTAGATACTTTTATGGCACAGACCGACTTAGATACTATCGAGTATCGAAAAATGCCTTCTCATTTGGTGCCAAATTTCGATATCTAAGGAGTAAATCTTATCAGCATCAGTGCACCAGTAAGCATGCAGCATGTTTGTACCAAGCTCAAATAATGCTGGCGATTGGCCGTCTGCCATAACTTTACACAAACACGTCGTAGAAGCATGGAGGAAAAGGACTACATTATGCCCAGAGACGGGGCTCACGTTCATGTGTGGTGTTGTATTTTGAGAGGCTTGACTACAGTGTGCGGTGCATAGTAGGTACAAAAATGTCCGAGGGTGTGTTCACACGTGGCGTCTCTTTTGATGTATAACAATGGGCGGAGCATTTTTTCAGGATGAAAGAAACACTGGCAGCGTTTGTTCCAAAAAGCAGTCGAGAGCGTCTTTTGTCGCCATAACAACAACAGCTAACAGGCTAGTTCTGCTAACGACAAGCAGTAAACACAAACGCTTCTCAGAAACTCCCAGGATCCGTCCATTTTGACTTCAAAAGGCCTCTTTAGGGTGAATATTATGATACAGTTGAACTCTCATGTCGTACAGTCAAATGTGCCAAAAAAATAGCACAATTGACTTCTCCACTGCTACCTTCTCCATTTTTGGTGGCTGTTATGGGAAACGACAGGTCTCACTACTCTGCTTGTGATTGGTCAGATGTCAAAAAGTGCTTGATGCAGAGTGCTTTGTACTGTAATATTTTTTGTTGGGGTGGCAGTGGTTCAGGAGGTACAGCAGTCATCTGGTAATCTGAGGGTTCCCAGTTGGATTCTAGCTTTTATACATTTTTACTTATTGATATGTTAACAGACAACAACAAGTTGTGGTAAATAGGTTTATGTTTTTTATGTTATGAAACTGCTTTAAGTCTGTAAAAATGCTGAAAAATAAAACAAGGAAAAAAAAGATTTGTACCGTAATGTGTAATGTAATTTTCTTTTTCTTAAAATGGAATTTTGTAAAATTGATATCGAAAAAAGTATCGTTCGGGAACCAGTATCAAAGTCAAGGTAAACATCTTTGAACAATACCCAGCCCTATGCATATTCGCAGCTCTTCTTGTTGTAGATCAGAGGCCTCATTACAGAAATTTCCTAAGTGTTTCTTGTTAAGTCTGTATGGCAATGAAGATGAGGAACATGAACACAGAAATATAATGATTGAAACGCTACTCAAACCGTACGATGACGCTTTAAATTTCCCGGACCATGTATTAAGGGATATATATCGACTGCCAAGACGATTAATTTCGAATTTGATTGTTGTGCTCCGCCCGGCTCCGCCCTTGGTTCCTTTTAATAAAGCACTTCTTCGCTTCGCTTCGCTTTTTTTTTTAACTGCGCCTGCGGTCCTCAGATCTCCGCACGCTGATGAGACGGCATCCGCCGCCTCTTGCCACTTCAAGTCTTTGTCATGAGACGATAACTGAGGAGAAAACTTCCCGTAAAGGTGGGGTTTCCTCTCCTCGACCGACATGATTAATGCCTCCGACTCCTCGCGGCTACAAGTGTACACCCATCTTTTTTTTGTTCATAATTGCAATGAGAACCGTTGATCTTACGCTGAGAGAGCCGTTGATATTTTGGCTCGTCCATCTCGAGAGGCCTACCAGTACATTCTAATCAAAGGTACAGGCAGTCTGGTGTACATTCTAAGCATTGATACAGGCATGACGGGACGACTGCTGATCGAAAAGTCGAATTTACAGTTGTAGTTAAGATTTCTTAAGATAAGATAGGAGACCTGAGAGAGGTTAGGACACAGCCATGAGATTAGGAACTACTTCTTTAATAGGAAGAAAGGAAAAATCCTATCTTTGAAACTTAAGAAACTTAGGACAAGCAGTTAGGATATTTTTCTGTCATGAGGCCCCAGATCTGTAAGATGTGTTTAGTCACGGATACAGATTCATTATCTTGAATGAATTTGCACATGAATTGACACTGTGTCTCTCTCTCTCTCTCTCTCTCTCTCTCTCTTTCCCCAGACTGTCAGTATTTGAGGCGTTGCTTCTCAGTTTCCGGCGTTGTCCGGTAGAGCGGGCCGTGCCGGTGCGGTTGCCGGGGGTGATGCTGCAGGGGCGGGCTCAGGGTAAAGTCAGTCTGCATCAGCACGTGTGTGTGCATCTGTGTGCCTGCATAGCCGTCCTGCCCCCTCGACACTTCCCCCTGTTGGTGAGTATGCTCCATAGCTCCTGTAGGGCTCTCATTACGTCACACTTTTCTATTTGTTTTATAACCTGCTCTTCATTTTCACCCGTTATTGTCCAACCTGATTTCCATTTTCACATCGTTAGTTGTGGTAACTTCAGGGGACTTGGAGCCAAGGAACCAAAAGTCTGAAAATATTAGGGATAACCTAAAATGGTCTCTCTCTCTCTCTGTCTGCCTCTCTGTCTCTCTCTCAGGAGCGGTCATTGTTGGGTGCCGTTCTCCAGTCAGACACGCAGACGGCCGTCTTGGCCACCGACGTCTGGTGTTTCCTGGCGCGGTGAGTGCGTGTCCTGTCAGACATGCCCACTCTTGAACCGCAGGGCGTGCATCTGGGGGAAAGTCCCCAAATCAAATCTATTTCTCTCATTGGTCTGTGTGTATGAGATATCAGGCATGAGAAAGGGTAAAATATCCCTCTGTCCCTCATGTTCTCTCTCTCTCTCTCTCTCTCTCTCTCTAGTTATGGTACAGCGGAGTTATGTCTACACCACAGCCTCCTCTGTGTACACCTGGTGAGTTTAGAATGTGACCTTTTTCTAAACTCCTGGGTTTTTTTTCTGGGACTCTGGTCCGGCGCAAGGGACCAGAAGGCGGGCCGTCTCTCACCGACACCCCAGCAGAGGCGACAATTGGCGTCAAATACAGCAGGGGTGAACCCGGGCGCCTGTCTGTCAGGGTATATGGGAGCTTGTTGCCTAAAGCTCCCAGCCCGATCCAGTTTTGGGTTACTCGTGAGGAACGAGAGAGGCCCTACACAACACTACAAAATGCTCCAAAAAAATCTCTGGGCCTAACAAAGTTACAAGCAACAGATTGTCTGGCCTGTTTGGAGCAGAATGTGTGTTTTCAGCTCCTGGTGAAGTTTCATCAGGAGTTAGAAATATTTTTTTGCCTCAGCAAAGGCAGTTTTGGTGCTTCTCGTTCTAAGACATGTCCCTTTCCTCAGCAACCATCAGACAGGCAAGACTGCCAGTTCATCTAACGCGTCTGTTCTGCTAATTTAAGTCTAACCTTGGCTTTTGTCTCCATCAGTCGCCCTTCAGATAAAAGAAATGTTCATTGTGATGTTAAGAAGCATCTTATAGCCACTTGTCCACAAAGATAATTGAAGTGACTCTTAGAGCAGAATGTGTTATCTCTGAGCAAGGGCAGCTCACCTCCTTTGTGGTGTTTTTGGACTATTCAAAGCTAAACATGACTGATGCAAGGACGAGTCATGAAGACTCAGGATAGCGAAACAGTAATTGTGGCTATGATGTGTGGTAAGGAGTTATTGTTTGGCTTGTCAGATAAAGTCCTGTCCTGGGGAGAGTTACCAGCTGTCTCACCTGGCACTCCTGCTAAGACGTCTGCTCTTTCTCATGACACCAAACCACCAGGTCAGAAACTCTCACTTCACAGGACAATGCTGGACAAGGGCACTATTGTTTTCTGTGGCCTTCTGGCTCTCTCTGCAAGAGTTATGTGACTGTGTGTATGTGTGTGTGTGTGTGTGTGTGTGTGTGTGTGTGTGTGTGTGTGTGTGTGGAGTGTGCATCTTAATGTGTATTATTTATGCGAGAATATATTTTTTAAATGTTTTATGATTTTAAAGTGTTTAACTATGTTTAGGTAATGAATTGATGTAAATGGTGGTGTGTATTTCTCTCAGCTATCAGCTAAGTGTGTGTGTGTGTGTGTGTGTGTGTGTGTGTGTGTGTGTGTGTGTGTGTGTGTGTGTGTGTGTGTGTATGTGTGTATTTAGATGGAGTTGGTCGAGCACTTTCCTCCATCTCAAGAGGATCACCTGTGTGTCTGGCGTCACATTCTCCTCAGGTCCCTCTCTCAGGACGCCCGTCAGCGGGTGGAGGGGGACGTTGTCGGCATGGCGACGGCGGCGGTGGAAGACTGGCAGCGGAGCGGTTGGAGACTGGACGGACTGGAGAGAGTGGTAAGTGCATCAGGACCCCAAATGAGAGAGAGATGGTACGTGAAAATGAGATTGTCTGCATACCTTCTGTGTTTTACCACCTCTTTGCTGTCTCTCGAGGCCTTCGTTTCGTGTTTTTTTTTTTTTTTTTTTTTACTTCTAGCGAAATTGCCGGCACTGAAATTCTAGCGTATGGTGTTTGCAGTGGTGGGGTGTGGCCTGTTTTGGCTTAGCTTTCAATTAAGAGTGGTTATCGGAAAGGGAAAGGGAAGAGAACGCGGGAGATCAAGGTTACTGCTGGAGTAATGTGTTTATATTTTTCAGCACCAACCCTGAACAAACTCAGATAAGCTGACCCAGAATTTTTAGTCCCAGGCCACTGGTTGAAATCTAAGTGCTTTTCATATGACCGCAGAGAAGTCAGGGACATAGTCTTGGCTGTTTTAGACATTGTTATACCGCAGGGTTTACCATCTGTCTCCCAATTACAAATGCATGAACCTTTTCATTTGATCATACAGCAAAGATCTATTTGTATCTCTGTGTCTCTTTATACCTCTTTATTAGTGTGTGTGTGTCTATAATGAAACATTGTCTCTCTGTCCTCTCTGTCTTTGCTGTTGTAGAACAGGGTACTGGAGTGTCTGCTGATGGTGATGAAAGGAGAGTCTCTGCAGACTGAGAGCACTGTATCCTCACTGAAGGTTCTCACTCAGTTATGGAGCCGTATGTGTGCCAGCCAGGTGAGCCAGACAAAGACGCACACACTCACACAGACGCGACTCAATAACATAAAAGTCAAAGTTTGACGTCTCACACACATTTTCAGTATGCTTGTCTGACTGCTCTACGACAGGAGATAACAGTAGATATTTTGCTTCGTTTTTGTTTGAGGGTTGGGGTTTTTTTTTTGTTTTTTTTGTTTTTTTTTTTGCTTTGCTGTTGACTGAAATGTGTCAAACTTTATTTAAAACTTGATTTTCAGGTTCAGACCTATCCTGGCATCCAGCGTTGTGTGAAAGTGCTGTTGTCAATGTCAGCAGTTTTGATTAAAAACATGGAGCCGCCAGTTATATGTCAGGTAGCTGCTAAAACACTTCCCTATCAGAATTCTCTCTCTTTCATCCTGTTCTTTGTCTAGTGTTTGGTCTTATTTAGCCTATAACAGACTTCAGTACTGGTGAGGTTTCACAATAAGAACTGCTAGTAAAGCGAGGCAGTTAACAGAGTATGATCTGATTTGGATTGTGGATGCGTGTGTGAATTGCAGGCCCTGGTGTGTCTGAGTGGCCTCCAGCTTCACCAGTGCCCTGATGACCTTCTCCTGGCTGCTTTACAGTTCCTCGCCTCTCTGGGAAAAGTCTTCTTTCCTTCCCATATTCAGGTGAGGGACTTTTTATTTTTGGTTCTGTTTCGTCAAGAACCTTTTTGTTTTCACAAGTTGGGTGTGTTTTTAACATCTGTGGTTTCATATCTCACCTTTTATCTTTGTTGGGTGTATCTTGGTTCTCTTTTCCTGCAATCTGTTAGTTTATGCACATGTCGGAGGCATATCTGCCTTTGCAGCAGAAGTTAGAATGTGCTTTAAAAGTTGCTGACTTGTGATATACGACGCTGTATCTGTTGCCATCAAACAAATATTAAATTAGCATGAGAAGCACTAACTCTCGGTTAACCAGATGACTTGGACAGACATCAACACTGTCCAATGAGGAGTGTTTCTTAGCTGTTCTCGTATTGGACGGTTTTGGAATGTTAAGTCAAGAGATTTGGCCAACCGTGTGTCCACCTCCCTCTAGTGTTCATTTCAGGTAAACGTGTGAGGCACTCCATATGTCATCCTCATCCTGTCTGTGCGTGCGTGCGTGTGTGTGTGTGTGTTGTGTATACCTCAGTGCCAGGTGTTCCCACGGCTGAGTTCTCTGTTCAGTGCCCTACTGGCACACGAGTCCTGGCTGCTGCACCAACATGCCCTGGAGGCTTTTGCACTGTTTGCTGAGGTGAGCCTCTTCTTTCACCCATAACGCATTCAACTTATTATTCAGTTGAACTATTACCATTATATTTATTCTCTGTCGCATTAGTCTATATGCATTCTGCTAGCTTTTTCTCAAAACTGCTTAAAGACGCCTCTTTAATATTGTGTTAAAGCTGACCAATCACGAAGAGGTGATTTCTCAAAGCTTAATATCAGAAGAGACCAAAACCAAAGTGGTAAATTTCCTCAGCAAGGTATGAAACTTTTTCACCCCTACAGAAACACATCTACAGGTTGTCTTTGGCATTGCGGAGTGAATGACAGAATTAATGAATAATTGTGTGTGTGGTTTTTTTTGTTTTTTGTTGACATGATATTTGTAGTTAACTGCGGCGCAGGAAGCAGATGAGGCCCGTGTGAGCAGGCTGAAGTCAGAGACGGCCGTGTTGGAGAGACACACCGACAGACTGGAACAAGAGGAGGATCCACCTGCGGACGTTTCTGCTCCCGAGGTATGGCTGTAATACACACACACACACACACACTTCTGACACACTTCTGTTACTCACACCTATAAATGACTCGGGCAGCAAACTTTCCCCATGCTCTGTCCAAACACTCCATCCTACTACAGTAGTCTTCCTGCGTTTGGGAAGAGCTCTATTGTTTGGCGTTTAAATGTGGTGTTCTAAACCAGTACAGAAGTCATTCACTTTGGGAGGATATTTACTTTTTCCTTCCTCCGCAGCCATGTTCAAAGCGAGCGCGGCAGGAGACCAGCACAGAGGATGAATGTGAGCGACACCTTCAAACAGCGGAAAGCGCCTTGAAAGCGCTGCGTACGTTAGTGGGGTCCGGCAACCCCCCAACTCCGCCGCAGTGGGTCACCGTGAGACTCCAAAACTTGCAGACTCTGATAACCCAGATCAACACGAGCAAACCCGTGAGACCTTAGCACTGACACACAAGCCATACTCCTCCTCTCAAGTGTACATTAACTCTCCTTTCACTTTCTGCATGAAAAGGACCAGAGGTGTACGTGTGGTGTTTTTTTTTTTTTTTTAATGTGTGTTTCTTTTGCTGTGCACATCAACATGGGGAAAAAAACACACACACAAAGCTGTTACATACTAATGTACATTTTTGTCAGGTATTGTCTGTGCAGAGTCCACTCTCGGAAATGCTGCCCTCACATGAACGTTGTTGTCGATTCTTTGTGTTTTCTTTTATTAAGACGGAAATGTTTTCACCTATGTCGACTCCTGAGACATTAAATTGTATATTAAACTTTATACCTCGATCATCTCGCTCTGCGCTGGTCTTTATGGCGACACGTACTGTTTCATGTCGTCACCCCTTAGCTTTGTCTCATTAACTGCTTAAACTGCAGAAAGGCATTGCTTAGGATCTACCCAGGAACGTCCTTCTTAATCAGGTTACAGTCTTTTCACACTTGCTCAAAGAAAGTTTGAGTGTTTGAGCATTTTGTATCGGCGTGAAATTGGGCTAATGATGTTGAATATGTGTCTGGGCAGATGTTTTTAAGGGGGGGGGGGAAACAGATCTAGGTCAGACATTACCATAAAACCTTTTTATTCCATCAGCAGCTGAAAATACAAATAAATTATCTCTCTTTCACTCACTCTTGCATACACATTTACACATACACACCCCAAAACCCGATCATGTGATAGCCAGTTTTCCACATTGGACAGGCGTGACCTTCCGTAAGGCTAATTGTCATACAGGTCAAACAGAAAGATGAGAAGAAAATGGCACAATGGGGGGGAAATGTGGTGACAGTTTACCCAGTTTATGGAGAGTTTGCTTCCTGTGTTGATTTGGCCAAATGCACATGGTAGAGTTCAAAAGAACCAAGTCTCTGAAAGTCTGATGCAAAATTGACATTGCTCAGAACTTGACCTATCCTCATTCCTGTGTTTCAGTTATAAAGCAATATCAACCACCAACACCCCCTTGCCCACCCCCCCACCCTAAAATCATCACAGTAACTAAGTTTGATTATTGTACTGGAAAAAAAAAAAAAGAAAAATCATTATTTTATATTCAATTGCAACTCTTCATCGTAATTCTACTCAATCTGAGTACAATGGTAGTTTAAGGTCTTCAGAGCTACTTGAGAATGGGAACAATAAGTGAATCGTTCCAGGATTCTAGCTTAACCCCCTGTATGGCTTTGTAAAAAAAAAAAAAAAAGTCAAGGTTCCATCACCAAGCATTTTCATCCTCCCAGCCAAGGTCATCTCCATCACCCCAACCATCTGCTTCCGTCTAGAAATAAAAAAAAGAAAAGTTCTCACATGAGCATGGTGAAGAACAACAAAATACACAACTAGTTTCTTTGGTCAGATAAGGTAAACACTGCTCTAGGCCTGCCCTCTGACCCTGCAGTTGGCTTTAAGTTTCCTTTACAAAATCAAACAACTCTATAAGGAAAACTCAATATCTAAACAAACCTTTTAACTTCAATTCACAATAAAAACCCTCTATCGCACATTTCACTGTATATTCATATCACGCATTTGTCACTCTTCATACAATAAATTGTACAAGGATATAAATACCTAATGAGCTAGTCTATAACTAGGACTCAGTTTACGGAAACTAGAAACCTCATAAAACTTGGCTTACCTCTGTGACGTCTGGAGCAGCAAACTTGTTGGCAAGAGTTAGTGTCCCTTTCGATGACTCTGTCGGCTCAGTGTGCTCGGTAAGCACAGGCGTAATTTCTTTAGCGTCGCCGTCTGAGCTCTCTAGCGACAGCAGCAAAGCTGTCGAGGAGGACAGCTTGATTTCGGGGACCATGTCAGCAAAGAAATCCATTTCCGGATCTTTCTCTGGCTTCTTTTTCACCTCGATGGTGAACTCCTCGCCCAACCCCCCAGTCCCTCCTCCTTTACGTGAAGGTTTGGCTTTGGGCTCAGGCGCCGGGTTTTGTTTGTGGGGTTTTGGATCGTCCTCCGCCTTCTCCCAGCCCGTGTTCCAGGACGTCTGGTTCTCCTTCTTCTGTGGGGCTGCTTTTAAGGCAGAGCCTAGTTTGAGGGCTTTGGAGGGCCTCTGGGTTCCAGAGGGAGGCTCTGACTTGGACTGTGCGGTGTCCTCCCTCAGAGTCTTTGGAGGTAGCGGAGTTGGCGCTAGGGTAGTGGGCGACTGGTCTGACGCCACCTCCGAATCTTCGAAATCCTCCCACGGCTCTTCGGCGACGTCGGCCATTGCATCTGGAGCTCCAGAGGCGCTCTGCTCCTGGCTGTCTGCGGGTCGGATCTGGATCTGGACCGACTGACTCTGGTCCTCTGTGTCGCTCCAGTCGGGCCAGTCCTCGGCGGGGTGCTCTGTTCTGCCTCCGCTTTTCGAGGCCTCTCTCTCCTCTTCTTGTCTTCTTCCACTGAACCCGTTCAAAGGCAAAACCATGTCTTGGCTCAGAGCTAGAGAGAACAATGCAGCTTCAGCAACACAACAATATGTAGTGTTCACATTTTAGAATACAATGGATTAGCTCTATAGCTCGCTAGATAGACAGATAGATATGATTATCACTTTTAGTCATATTTTTATATGTTGTACATATTATTACTACATATTATTATCACATAGACACTCTGTATTGACTCAAGTTCTGTAACTACGTGTGGACCTGGTTTTATTGTCGTTGGGTGTATCTCTGAAGCCTCTCTGGTTGGCTGTAGAGACTGCATGGTCTGTAAGACCAGCTCTCTGTGTGCAGTGGGTTTGGGGAACTGGTTCAATGCCTTGGAGGGCTGGGATACGTGAGCATGTGTCACTCCAGCGACGTGAACAGGAGACGCTTAAAAAAAAGAAAGAAAGAAAGAAAAAAAAACAAACACAGAGGATTTACTACAGACCTTTTCGTTCAACACTGATTGATTTAGATACTAGCAGAACGAGGTGAGATGGATGCCTGGAGAACAATGTACATGAATGACTGGGCCCTGTTCTCAACAGTGTCACATGACTCCTCTACTTTGTGTCTTTTTAAACTTAAGTTACTAAAATTCTCATAGGACTGAATATTTGGAGGTAACGCCAAACAGATACCACATGAATGTCTTACAGAGACTTTATCATGATCTCCTTTATGCAGCAAAATAAGATTAGTGGCCAAGAGAGCAAGCATTCAAGGTAAGGGAACACTGACGAGTATTGGAACACGACCACTTATTAAACTGAGCAAACACTTATTTATCCCAGGCCTGGAAAGGAGAAGTGAGTGCAGTGGAGATGGTTCCCACATGTCAGTACAGCTGCAGATTTCCAAATCATCCACAAGCAAAAACAAAACAACAAAAAGAGAAAACAGAATTCGCGCACACACATGGAACTGCTCAAACACACAACCTAGGGAACTGTCTTACTCTCGGGCGTGACTTCTGTCGACTTCGTGAAGCTTGGCGTTGTCCTTTTAAAGACCTTGGTCCTCTCTCCTCCGACAACTACTTGTGCGCCTAGCAACGGAACCAATACAGCCAGGCTCTGGAGCGTCATGGCAACCAGGGAATCATTAGTGTCCCTCATTCCAAGCAAAACCTACAAAACAAAAGATAAAAAAAAACACAGCCTGTTTTTCCAGCACCCTGTTCATTGTCCTTGCTTATCTATGCCTTGCAATACAAAAAAAGGTACCTGAGGTAGGACTTGGTTCTTAAGTTCGTCGTAAGAGAAGAACTCGGCGTAAATGTGGATGTAGGACAGAAGCACCATCCTGACGTGTTCCTCGTTGACTCTGAATAGTTTGAGGAGCTGAGGAATGACGTGCTTCCGATAGAGAGACACAGACAGGAGACACTCCTCCCCACCACCGCCGCTCACTCCCGAGTCTGTCGACCAAAGAGCGATACGGGACAAATCAGAGGAGAAAATCCTAACGACCGCTCATTTTTAAAGGCGGCCTGACAGAACAGTCAGGATACCTAAACAGGGCATTAACAAAAAGCACAAAGGAAGAAATGAATCCTAAAACGGTGAAATTTAAACAGAGCACGTGGGTCCATCAGACAAAGATTAATACATATTTATTATATGCATAAGGACCATTTAAATGTAGCATATTTATAGATGCTTATTCGCAGGCTGAGGGTCTCATTTAGAAAAACTCATTTTAACGTCAGAGGTCACAGGCCTCTGGAGCAGCCTTGGGAGGTAAGAGCATTGCTTCAAGAAAACACGAAAAGAGCTTCATTTCAATAGAGTTTCATGTCAGTAGAGTTTCAGGTTTGGGAATCATACCCTCTCCCCCTCTGTGATGTTTCGTTTATTGCTCCTCTACAACCACTAGTTGCATTAGCCACCAAACGGCCGTTGTGTAGAGTATTGCCGAAGTCAAAGGCTCAGGTCTTACAGGACTGACCGCCATGATTTACATGAACATACACACTTTCTCTGACAAGGTCTGACGTGACTAATTTTTTTTTTTTTTTTGGAGAAAAAGAGAGGCTGATCATCGTACCCTGCTTGGGCCTGAGGAGGTGGGGGAGGAAGCTTTTCACAGCAGTGGGCTCAGCAAAAACCAGAGAGTTGAGAAGCTCTGGGACTAAACGCGCAGCAATTAGCTCCTCAGGGAGGTTCTGGACCCGGTCCAGCAGAAACCTACGGTTACACACACACACACACACATATACACAAAAACACAGAAGAAATACACACACAAACCAATTAGACTGTTACTCCATTTGTTATACAGTCACACAGAATAATTGCAATGTTACAACTTTATGTCAGAGAAAAAGTATGGCTGAGTTGGGAATCCCTCATAAATCTAAATAAGAGAAGAGATGACATTTCCCGCACAGGGATAACGGTGCAATAGGTGGATGCGTCTTTGTGAAAACAGCAAATGTGACATGCCGAATAGAGGCCAGTAATGTAATTATTTTGTTTCCAAACACATACAGCAGTAATGGTACAATATGATTACATAATGACATTTGAGTCCAACTGGCAATAAACATGATATTTAACAATCAAACTCTAGATGGTTACACAACAAGTTAGCCTGACAACGTGAACCAGAAGTAAAAACTGTCCAACAGGAGAAGAGCTAAGAAACATTCCAATCGGACAGTATTAACTGACTAACTGACACAGTCTTTTTTGTGGAACACGTCTCTGGAGGAACTGAGGGGTATAACACCCGACTCATTTCACTAAATTGTCATGAAGCCTTTTGAATATAAGGTTTCAGTTGTGTTAGATTAGGACCGAAACACAGTGTGGCAGGACTAGTCATGCAGAAGGAAGCTTCAAATGTAAACTCAGAGAGTTAAACAGTCACTTTATCTTGTATCATCAGCACATGGCAGATGGTTTCTGGCCCTTTCCCTCTGAAAAGAGGAAGGAAACCAAAGACGGTCTAATCCTGTCAGTGTGTTCTGCCAAGATTTGAATGGAGAGGCTAAGAGAGAGAGAGAGAAAAAGAGAGAAAGAGAGAGAGAGAGAGAGAGAGAGAGAAATGAGAGACACTCACTTAAAGAACTCATTCTTTTCGTCCTCCGTTTTCAGCGTCAAGCTCTTCAGAAAATTCACAACCTCCAGAAAGTCATTCCTGCAGAGGACAGATTAAACAGTGGCAAACTGGACGTACGTGTTTAATAAGAAGCTCAGCTTGGATAAAAAAAAGAATGCTGTAACCTCCCCACATTCAATACTTTTCCACATGAATATTATGACGTTATTGGAGACCAATCAACTCATACAATAAAAAAAAGGAAAGAATTCAAAATACAAATACAAATACAGTAAGACATGTGTAGACTGAATGCACAGAGATTCATTCTAGAAATGAAAATACGCAGTAAAATTGATTTATTTGTCCTTTCAATTAGTTTTACTCTGGTTTTTATGATAAAATGTATCTATATATTAATGATGGTGAGGGAGACAGACTGGTTAGAAAGAAAACCGGGGGGGGGGGGGGGGGGGGGGGGGGGGGGGGGGGGGTTGTGTTTTGAAACGGGGCCTACCTGAAAAACTCATGAGTCAGCAGACTGCTCAGGGACGGGCGGGACTGTGGGTCAGGGGTCAACAGGCTGACCTGCAGCGTGCTTTTCAAACTCTCAGACAATTCCTCAGACACTGAGAGAGAGAGAAAGACAGAGAGAGAGAGAGAGAGAGAGCGCACGCGCGAGAGAGAGAGAGGTTTTAAATGTAATGTTTGTTTTAAATTTAACTAATGATGTAAGTGAAGAGAGGGGAGCTGACAACAGGGTATAAGAACACAGACAGGGTATGTTAGCACAGACAGGGTATGAGAGCACAGACAGGGTATGAGAGCACAGACAGGGTATAAGAACACAGACAGGGTATGAGAGCACAGACAGAGAGAACAGGAAAATGAGGCAGACTGAAAGAGAGAAAGGTATCAGCGTAGGGGCAGAGAGGGAGAGAGAGGGGGGGGGGAGGGGGGGGGAGTGAGTAAGAGGAGGGAGGTGGCGATGATGGTGAGGCAGGCTAAAGAAGAAAAACAAAAAGTTCTGTTTAATATTCATCAGCATCAGTCGTGACAACATATCCCATTCATCAAAATGGAATTTTCAATAGCTTTTTCCCCCGTTCAAAACTATCAGACCAAACGCTGGCCGAAAACACTCGTGACACACAGCTGGAAAGGTTCACAGACATGACCCTGTCAGACAGCCTAATTCTCAATTAATACCAGTCATACTTATTTATAAACTGCAATGACTTGACAGCATTCATAACAGGAAGTGTTCCAGTCGTATTAGGTGGATAATTTGACACATAATTGTTGAATAAGCAAAGTCTACTTACCGTACCCATTCAGCAAAGGAATCAAAGCCTCCAGCATCACTCCAAAGGAAAACGCATCTCTTGAGTGGGCGTACTTTTCGGGAAGAGTTTTGAAACCTTCGTCCTAAATGACAGTTTAATCACTGAATACACAGATCTTATTCATTGAACCTGTAAGTTCCATGTGAATACAATTTGTAAGTTTATTAACATGTAATATTTTTAAGGACCCTGGGAAGACAGTTTTGAAGAAGGCTAATTATGTAACATGAATGCATGTTGTTTTTATCTATTTATTAATCTACTTTTTACATTTACTCTGCATTTTTCAAGTTTTTATACACGTTTATTCATCCCTTGCTGTATACAGAAAATGCGACAAAAATACTCTAAAATAATTTTGCTTTGTTTATCTTAAACATCACAAATCCTCCAGGCCACAATCTTTCACGTCACTGAATAATTTATTGTGTGTACAGTCAATAACGGCTACAGTGTATGAACTGTCAATCCAACATATACTTTCTCCCTCTGTTTTTAATGGTTTACCGTAACTGCACATAACTAGCACTGGTTTACGACAACTGCACAGACCTAGGGAGAGATTATCGGTTGGAAAAAGTGAACTGCCCTATGATGGTGCAATAGAAAGCGCTGAATTATATAAAAATACATCAATTCTGATGCACAAGTTAAAAGTCTGAAGTCAATTCCCAGGAACCCCAACATTACAAGCACAGATGGCTGATAAAAACAATATAAGAATGTTTTCATACCGATTCCTCTGGAGGAATGCCAGTCTTCTCTCTGACAGTCTGAAGGCTACTGAGAAACTGACCCCCCACAAAAAAAAAACAAAAATCAAAAACACATTTAAAAAAAAAACAACAAAAAAAACAGATTAACCCTTAGGGAAATATTTTCTTTTGCAGTTGAATGTCTAGAGAACTAAACTGGTTCTACTCAGAAGTACTAAAGCTATAAACCTCCGATGAGATTCGGACTTGGACCCTTATGTTATGCGTTACTGCTTAAGTTCATTGTAACCTGTTATACTGTTTCTCTGATGGTACGCTCAAAAAAAAGAACTACTATTGAAAAAAAGCTACTTTGTGCTAACATTTAAGAGAAACAACTCGACATCAGCGCTGACAGAGAGAAGAGAAATGGAAACCTAAGTTTGAGAGCAAAATGAATCTATTGAATTACAAATGTATGAAAAATCATGTGCTGTGCCATTCATTTTGTTTCACCTCTGGTGTTGCTTCTGAAAACTTGCACACTGTTTCCATTCCTCCCAGTTTCCAGTGACCGTCTTCACTGACAAAGACTGAAGACACACACACATTGTTGTGACTGGATTTGCCCTGATTAGAGAGAGAGGGAGGTGCACAGATAAGCACTGAAAATACACCTGAAGCAACGGACAACAGGTTCTCTGTGCGCTTCCTGTTCCTTGACCAATAGAGCTGTTACAAGCGATTATGTGTTTGTGTGTGTGTGTGTGTGTGTGTGTGTGTGCATGAGCAATGCAATGCTGGAATAAGATTTTCACCAGATATTATGTGTTAATTTGAGTGTCTGTAATGTGCATGTCTGTGTGTATGTGTGTGTATGTCTATGTACTGCAGGGCTTTCCACCTCACTGTGAGGGGCACAGGGATCTGTGTGTATGCTTGTGCAAATGTGTACGCTCTATTCTGTTTGGGTCTAGTACTCACCCTGTCATGCAGGAAGACCAGTGCCTGCAGCAGGTCGTAGATGCCAGCGCAGATCTCCTCCGGAGTCAGAGAGTCCAACAGCAGCTCCAGCGGCTGCACCCGCTCCGTCACCAGATGAATGCCTCCGTCCTGCACCGAACAGGACAAGAAACGCAGCAAACACGGGTGCCTCAGGGTCTTCAGGTGCTGCGAAGCAACAGACAGAAGACACCTTTGTTTGTCTGAGCTGGTACTATCAGGCATCAACCTGCTACGACTGATGCTTTGAAACATCAATGGTATGATTGAGCTACATAGCACAGAAACTCAATGGACTTCCTTTCAACAGAAATAGCACAACTGACACTACTTGTCAATTGGTTCTTATTAATTGGTCTGTGTCGGTGTGTACCTTGGCGGCTTTGTTGACTTTGTCTTCGTTGCCCTGCTTGTGAACGAACACAGATGCCGGCTTGCCATCGTGGAGCAGGGCGGAGTACATAGTGAGGCCGGAGGGCAGGGTTAACAACGGTTCCTGCAGCACGCAGCCCCGCAGAGCGCTGCTCTCCGCACCCATAGTCGCCCCAGGTTCTCCGAGTTCTGCTAATCACGCTGACAGCGTATAAAACGTTAATTACGCTGTTCAAAATATTTACGTGCGAGTCACAGTAATATCATTGCTTTAATCTTTACAACAACACATTGTGAAAAACTATGTCTTGTTGAAGACTTGAAACTATGTCAAGGTTGAAGACCAGGTATTATGGTTTTTGGATATCTAGATTATCCGGCTGTCCTTTCACAAACTAGCATCGACATGCCATGCAAGTCAAAATCGGACAGATTTCACAAAGCAGGCGACAGAGCAGATCTGTTCACAATTTGGTAACAAATATGTCTGGATGGAATCTGTAATGCATTCCATTAGTTTTCTCTTATATTAATTATATCTGTCTCAAAAGACAGTCAATAATCAGTCCACTAACGATTTCGGTATTGGCAAAGGATCTGTCACATACCAAAGTTAGTTCGCTACCTGTCTCGGTGTCACTTCTCCAAATGAAAGCAGCTGATGTAAGCTAGCGAGCTAGCCACTTAAGATACCCACTTATCCTCTCCAGCAGTAGCATGCCATGATTGCATGAAAACATCAATGGCCGACCCAACGAATGTTTGGATTTTACGGTGATCAGGTCATTTGAAACTTTGAGCCAGTTTCGGAACAGACTTCTTTAACGTTACAGTAAAGACAAAGTAATGACATATATGTATAGATTTCTTCTAAGCACAATGTTCAGCTTCCTGTCCCGCGACAGTAAACACACGTTCTTCCTGTCAGGCTCAGGATTTGGACCAAACCATTAGCAAATATGACAAATCAGCGGGAAACGTTAAAACAATTATTCCCGGAATTTTACAAATCCTTGTCTGATAATGCTGGGTTCAGTATTTCGAGAAGATTAAAAAATCGAAAGTACTCAAAATGTTGGGCTTTTCACGTTTCTCTTAATGAAAGTAGACAGACAGTACTCGCTACACTGCACTTATTTTCGCTACGGTGTTGGTAATGGTCTCTGCTATAGTGGTGTGAGGCAACGCACGCAGGAAGCTGTGCTGCTCTTCAGTAACACGCACTGCTTACCCAAAATTTGGAGCAGGTGTACAGTGATAGAGTTATCTTATACAAATGTAATTAGTCGAATATAGTTGAGCAGAACAAGAAATTCTTTTTTTCGCTGACAACTATGAGAATATTAAAAAATAGCAATCATCGCAGTTCTCTCTGATTGACAGATGTCAATCCTGTATATGTTTTAGTTCTTTTTTTCTCCCCCCCCCCCCCCCCCCCCCCACATTTTTAGACGTTGCCTCACTGTGGGAATGGCACACGAGACAGAATTTCCATCGTGCAAAGCATTTTTTTTGTGGCATCTTCAATTTTTTTCGTCCCGTAAACCTAGTCCCACCCAGACTTCTCATACTAAAGTAGCCATTTCGTCATTGCGTGGGATGACATCTGCAACCCTAGGGGCACATAATGGGCTGATGTTTAGGTATCACCGGTCAGCCTTCAAACGTCTCATCCTGTAGGCCTAACTCAACCGCAAGGTATCCTTATCAGTGTGGAGCAGTCTGGATAAATATAATACATATCACATGTATAAAAATACATATTCATATAGTAAGTTATGTAGCAGCACTAAATATGTAATTTCGGTAACGGATAACATTAGCATTTATTGTTTTTTGCTCACGACTCAGAGAGAAAATTACTTGTGTGGCGTCGTGTCTATTTTCAGTAAATGCAGACAGAAATCATGACTTAAACGTCTGATTGTCTCGAGCCATAATTAAATTAAATGTACTGTCCTCTAGTGATTTATTGACGGGATGTTTTGAGTAATAGCTTTCTGAAGGTTTCTCGCCAGGGTAAATCTTAATATGTACTTCCAGCTGTTTTGATAGAAGTTTTCTTATTAACGATGATCGAGAAATTGGTATGGTCTTGATCACTGTGTGGCCTCTGACATATTGAGTATACCCCAAACACTTTCCCATAATTTATTTTATTCCTTTCTTATTCCAACAGACTTCTTTTGGACGTAGAGGCGTAGTTCTTTCGGAACATTTTGTTTTTAACTTTGAAAGACAAGAGAACCACTCTGTGATGTCATACCGCCCTGTGCAAGCAGATGTTTTTGGTTTGTGTCCAGCTCTTGCCCAAAAACCCGACAAGGGAAAATGTTCACGGGTGCGTTGAGACTGATTCCCACTCCCTTGCGCGCCAGACATCTACAGATTCAACACGTAGTGTCTAATTGGACCGGATAAACCACGTCTAGAGACCTGCCCCACCAATAGCCCGCCGGGCCATTCACCAGTTATATAAAAACGCACAGCATCCCTAAAGCCAGTATAGGTAAACTTAAACCTAAGGATAAAACTCTTCTCCAAGGACACAGGTACTGTTTAGATGAACTGATATATTTTTTTATTCTTATGTTCACTTTGTGACATTTTCTGAATGTTCCATTAATGCATTGCCTTCTTTATTTTACACAGCGGGAGACAAGTTACTCGTGATGTCCCGGCTTTTAGCGCTCTCCTCTTTGCTGCTGTTGATGTGTGTGCTCTTCACAAACTCAGCGGCTCAATGTAAGTTATAGGAAAGCAGTACTTACCATCGCTAATCTGCTCAAATAATGCTCTCCTTTGTTTTTAGCTGGATCGACTAATTTAGACAGATTATATGACAAATCAATGTACTTATCTAGTTTAAAATTTGATTTTTTTTTTTTTTTAATTTTGTCTGTGTGCTTAAATGTAAAGTGTAGCTCTCTGGGCTGTCATAAAAAAGCAAAACGAAAAAAAAAACAAAACGAAAAACAGTTTGTTCAGTTTGCCTCCCACATGTCCTAAAGGATGTTGACAAAATTGCAAATAATTAACCACATATTACACAAATGACTTTGTCTAAATACTCACCTTCAACTTGTACCATTTCTGAACCATGAAGCGTATTCTGGTCTCGTATTCTGGTCTCACATCAATATCATATTTTCATCATACTTTGTGACACTTTTATAAAGTTTGCCAGAACAATCTTGAAACGTTCATTTTGTTTCTGTTACTGTCCCACACACAGTGAGTTGCAGTGGTCGCTGTGGAGAGTCCTACTACAGAGGTCACATGTGTCACTGTGATCATAGCTGTCTCTCACATGACGAGTGCTGTCAGGACTACGAATCCCAGTGCACCACAAGTAAGGTTCCTGTGATTCCCCTCACAGACTGAGGCAAAAAATTAATTAATTAATGCCGTGTACTCAAGGGTTAACATTAAGTTATTTTCTTTGAAAATGAGGATAAGCTCATCTTGGTTTCTGATAACTATTGCTTGTTCTGTGCTGCTAATGTGCAGTAACATGTATTGACTGAAACCAGTTCTTCATATGTTGTAGATGGGTGCTGTGGACTAATATTGGATAAGTTTGTATAGAGCTGTGGTATTCAACACTACATTTATGACTTTGTGAAGCTGATCCTACCTCCAGCTTAAATGACTGTGCATACCCTTGATCTTCAGAGAAATTTGCACTTTAGCACTGATGTAATCAATAATGGCATGACTAATGTTAGTAATAAATTTGTGGACCGGTTTCTGTATTAACACAGTCACTAGTAATATAAGGAAATGCACACTGCAGTATTCTTTACTGAGAGAGAGAGAGAGAGAAAGAAAGAAAGAAAGAAAGAAAAAAAGAAAGAGAAGAAGAGAGACAGAAAGAGAGTGAATGATTTATTTCAACAATACCGTAGATGCTTATTAGTTGGCTCTTATCTCTTCCTCATTGTGAATACTACATTATTATTTTTCATCTTTGTGTTCAACCTAGAGGATATTGAGTGGAAATCAGATGTGTGCTGACTGGTTATGTTTCGGGGACAGGTGGCTCGTGCAAGGGGCGATGCGGAGAACCTTTTAAGAGGGGCAGAGACTGCGACTGTGACGAGGAATGTGACAAATTCAAAAAGTGTTGTCCAGATTACAAGAGCTTCTGCAGCACGGAAGGCAAGCTCTCGTTTACTTTTCTTATTCAGCACAATCTTTACTTTAAAACGCTCAGCGTTACTCTCTCCTCACAGGTCAATTTACATATGTATTCTGTTTGCACTGTACAAATTCTCAGCTGTTTATTTTAACATCTCACACTACTCAACACTTAACTGAACTTTTGCCTTTTACAGTGTTGTATTAGATTTCGTTGATGCTTCACCATGTATGACAAAACAGATCTTTGCATGATCAATATCGAATGATAACTGTGCATGCTGACAAAGACGCTGTTATTGCTTATAAAAAAAAACCCTGATTATTGTGATCTCCTGATCTCTGTGATTGTCATGGAAACTGCCATAGGGCCAATGAACAGAGCAGTTCAGGCTACGAAAGGGACTAGCATATGCTACAACTTACCGAATAACACAACAGCAGGTATAATCACCAGTGCTTAATCACCCTCCAAACAAGGCAGTAATGTGATCATTGCATGTGATAATTACATATTTTTGGAGTTTGGTAAGATTGATCCCGTCAGTTATATTAACGTATATAAATTTTAATAGACGATCCACAGCTATCTAACGACCCAGAGGATGTTACTCCCAAACCTGAACAGATCTCAGATCAGAACGAGGGGACGGGGGAAGGTAAGCATTGCTGCCAAAACGATGAGAGAAAATGTGTTGTAGAATGTAATGTAAATGTTTCTTTTTGACATTTGAACCATAAGATGAAGTCATGATTAAATGGTTTTTTTGCTCCCAAGTTTTGAAAGAGTGGAAAAACATTATGTCACAATAATGTTTGCAATTAAGCGTTGGAAAATTGTCCAGAAAGCACAAGGGTGAGAGAGTGAACTGAACATGTTGGAGTTGGCTGGATGTGACTGTCGCTGAATGTAATTTGCCACATGTTGTCACCATTCAAAGCAGCCAGCCCAAAAACAGTCCGGTTAGCCAAAAGAAACACCGGGACATAACATCATTATGAATGGACCAGAAATGGGGTGTGGAGTATGGTCATTCAGGGGTCATTCACAGTCTGTTCACCCTCCTACAATTACTGCTGTCTCTGCTCCGATGGAGAACGGATAAAACTGACCCTAGACCAGTGTTCCTATTACATATGCCAGAGTCATTTTCTTAAATACACACACACAAAATATGTAACAGCCCTGGTTTACTGGTATAAATGTGACATTTAAGTTGTTTTTTGGGGGTTTTTTGCATAATTAACTGCTGCCCAAGTATAGAAATGGAAAACAAGTGGTTTCACCACAAAACATCTTTACTTCCAAAGATTAAGAGACATTGAAAATATGATCTGAGAAACTGGTGGTTGACCAGGAAGGAATAAACTTTGTAATAAATTTCATGTGTCAGGTTGTAATGTCAGAGACAGTGGTACTACAATGTTATATAAGAAACTCAAAATGATGGTGGTTCTTCACATGTACAAGAATATTTTTAACAGTTTTAACAGTGTTCTGGATACAGTAGAGTAATTCTTTACAGAATTCTTTAAACATTACAGAAGAGTGAATTATCTTTGAAATTTAGGGAGCACCGATGCCACGCCTGCACCTGACGAAACAAGTGGGACAGAGGCGACGTCGTCTGTCACCCCTGAAGAGGATGCACCGATTACTGCTGACGTCCAGCCGACACCTCTCCCAGACCTGGACGGACAGTCGCCATCCGTCATTCCTGAGCAAGATCCCAACACCGGCGCTGACAGCTCTGCAGATCCTCCTTCAGAGTTAACTGAAACAGGGGAGACTCCAGAAACTGACACCCAGGGGGATTTCGAGGCTGCCGGGACCGGGGGTTTTACTCCTTCACTTGAAGACCTGGCAACCCCTACCATGCCCACGCTGGCACCGTCGGAGCTTGGCAGCACCGCGCCCAACTCCTCTGAGTCAACCAGTCAACCTCCCAGCGAGACAGGAGGTGAAAGATTTACTGGCAGTCGCTCCAAAATCACTTTCTTCTCTCTTTCCACGGAATACTAGTCATAGCTGCTTTCTCGTCAAAAGCCTGATAGTGCAACGCTCAGCCTCGTCCCAGAGATAAGATTTAATGAGCTATTTAACGAGCTATAGAGGTTACCACGGGTTCATTGTGGAATCTTGCACTGTGGAATTGTAATGTGATTTTTTTTTCCATTGTGCTTTTCAGGTACTGGCACTCCTGAGGATCTGAAGACTGTTTCTCCGACTCCGTTTGAGCCTGAGCAGCCTGACGTTGCCACCTCCATTCCCGTCACCCTCGAGGTTTCTGATCAGGCCCCCACGGAAACCGCGCCCACCCAGAATGGTCAGGACTCAGTGTCGGATCCCGACACCGAGAATCCAGAAGCTCTTCCGAAGGGAACCAGTCCATCTCCGGAGCTCACAGTCAGCGTCGCCATGACCACCACTTCCCCTGACTCTGTTCAAACAACCAATCCCACAAATGCACCTGCCGAGATAGACCAGGAGTCTCAAGATCCTAATTCGTCCACCCCCAAGCCTGAGGAGCAGGGAACTGAAGCCCCCCCGATTGCGAAAGGTGAAGACGGGTCCCAGAAGGAACAGGATGGCAGCGATGACATCCCTGGCCCTGAAAAACCAACTGAACCAGCAGAGAAAGACTCAGGGGCTCCAAAGAACCTGACCACGACCCCTGCACCGCAGAAAGTTCCTCCTGCTGCAATCAAACCACCGCAGAAACCCACTAAACCCAGCTCCCCCACAGATCCGAAAAAACCCCAAGTGACAGAAAACCCTCGTGATTACCAAGGAGGTGAGATGGAGTCCCATGACTTTTAATGTCACTTTTTCTCTACTGTTCACCATCTCTTCTCCTGTTTCATTCACTCTTCCACCATATCCTTCCTTATCTTTTCCTGAACTGGTTTTGTGTGCACCAGACTGGGATTTTATGGTGTACTGTTAGACCTAGCTCTCTTGTAAGGATAGTAATCCAGTACAACACAGTACATGGCAAAAGTTACAGTACAAAATGATCTTATACAGTTTATTTTCTATGTTATTGTTAGTACTCCAAAGCTATAAGTTAAAAAACAATGGTTACAAACTAGATGTTAGCAAGGAAGACATTTCTTGTGTTTTAAGCCTATGTAGCATTTGACCCTCTAGTGTTACCTTTTTGTTTGGAAATGAAAACATAAGACTCCTTCTTTTCATTCATTCTCATTTGTTCTCTAGACGACAGCAATGACACCAATCTTTGCAGTGGGCGTCCCGTCAACGGTCTGACCACACTTGGGAACGGCACAGTGGTTGTTTTCCGAGGTCGGTGCCAAATACCTCATGGTCTCTTTTACCTGTCAGTTTTTCATATTTTTAGGGAAAGCACAGAGTTTTATGGGCTCAGTAAATGTACAGGCAAGAACCCAGTGCACAATAACAAGAATGTCAGCTCTTACACTTCACTAAACAAAGTCAAATTACATTTGACTGAATCTTTTTTTATCTGGCTGATAAACGTTCTTGGCAGTCAAGAGAAGAATTCCGATGGAAAAAACCATTGAATGTACGGGCTCAGCAGAGGAAGATGCATGTCCTTTGAGTAAGCTATGATAACATCTAGACTGTGGTCCTTGTCTTCTACCCCTTCTCTGTAGGCCATTACTTCTGGACTCTGGATTCAAACAGGGTCCCCAGTCCTGCCCGAAGCATCGCAGAGGTCTGGGGAATCCCATCGCCCATTGACACTGTGTACACCCGCTGTAACTGCCAGGGCAAAACCTTCTTCTTTAAGGTGGGTTTGAAGAAAATGTTTGAAAAGAGTATTTCTCCCAGATAAGCAAAAGGCATCCACAGTCACAGACACAATTACGTTCTGAGAAATCTTCCAACTACCGACTGGAAAAATGACTGTTGCCTCTTATGCTGTTTTCCACTGATCATTGGTCATCTTTAATTTAAAAATGAAAAGTTTCTCCTTTTCCAGTCTACTCTACAGAATGCATTTCAGAAGTTTCTATGTGGTACTATAAGTGTAGGCGGACAGGGAAACTGATGGTAGCCATGACACTCTCTCTCTCTTTAGGGAAATCAGTACTGGAGGTTTGAGAATGATGTGATGGATCCAGGCTATCCTAAACTGATTAGAGTTGGCTTTGATGGACTGTCTGGCCATATTACAGCGGCTCTGTCAATGCCAGAACACAGGGGCAAGAAGGAGTCGGTGTTTTTCTTCAAAAGAGGTGACGGCCATTTCTACCCCTTCCAAGATTTTAATCTTATTAGATTATTCATATTTGGGCTTTGGTTATATGATGTATGTGCCCTCCTGAGCAATGCTAACGGTAAATTAAGCGTTAATCAATGCCCCTCTGCTTCATGGCTCTTTTAACAGGTGGCCGGGTCCAAAGATACACCTACCAAATGAGGCCTACCTGTCCCAAGACGACAAAGATTACCGTCATTCCAGTGAGGAGACGACAGTACAGGCAAGCAGGTAACGCTCATCTTCTCAAAATGTATTCTTTTTTTTTTTTTTTTTTTTTTACATCACTGAGTGAAAAGTGTCGAGCTTGTCTTTGGTTTGTTAGACGTTGTTTTATTTGTGAATCATCTTGAGTCAAAGCACGTACTGAGTGGGAGCAGGTGGTGAATTGGAGATAAAGGAGAAGGGGGAGTAAATCAAAAGGCAGAGGAGGGAAAAGGGGAACCAAAGGTTATGTGTGCACAAGCGTTTTTACATTAACAGGCGAAGGGGGGAAACTACTTCGGAGTAGATTTGTTTTGTTTGTTTGAAATGAAGCAACACTAACCCAAGTTCACCCTCGTGGTTTGTTACGAGGTGAGGATAACAAGACGCAGTTCGGCAGGAGTGACGTGACTCTGGATAAACTAACACTGTTCAGTTTTCAGAAATCTAGAGATCTTGATCCGTGAAGCTGAGTTGCTACCATTTTGCTTGAGTACATGAATCTTTTTTCATTGGCAAACGTAAGACTAAATTAATGCGCTTTAGTGTTTCTCTGTCCTGTAAGACATTACAAGAAGTAATTTCAAGATCGACGTGTCTGGGACAAAAAGTTTTTTTTTTGCCGCTGTTAAAAGAGATAGAAATAAAAAAAAAAAAAAAAAGGACATCTGACAGACTGATACGTCCATTCCTTTCAGTGCCTTCTCTTGGGAAAGAGATCAACATCAGGGTGAGCTGGAAAGGTTTCCCTTACCCAGTTACCTCTGCCTTGTCTGTTCCCACCAGAGGAGGGGACGGCTACAGCTACTACGTCTTCTCTAGGAGTAAGTTGCCTGTTATTTCAATGGCTGTCGAGTCCAGCCTTGGGGACCAACAAGACATCTGCACATTTTTGCTAGCTTCCAGTGCCACTACTCACAATCCAACTTATCTGCTGTTTACTGAGCCATAGGCCTCTTGAACTTGGTCTGCTGGTTCCTTGGCGTAAGCCCAAAATGTGCAGTCTTACTGGGTCCCCAATACTGGAAATGATTCACACATCATTCTTGTTTCATAGATTGTAAACAACTGCTTAGGAAGGTCTTCCAAAACTGTTTTGAGAACTTGTTTGATGTCATGTCTACTCCAGTCGTGTGGGTGAGGGGGTGGGGTTCTTCAAAGTTGGCAGATGTTTTGAATAGAAAGTCCACACCCTTGTGGAGCAGCTCCTAGTGTTTAGTCATGTTGTCACTGAAGAAACATGAATGACCAGCTCTGAATTACCACGAGGCTTCCAGAGTTCATGCTTGTACCACGCAGTGGGTATAGTTATAGCAGTATGCTCTACTACTACTGAAATATTCTCAGAGATACAATTATGCTTTGATTTTTGAATCATCACTTCAGGAGGACAACTACTGAACCACTTAGATAACTACTTACGTTGATACCACAAAAAAAAAAAAAAATCTAAAACAGAAGTTAATGAAATACTGTTAATAGAAGATAAAGCTAACTGAAACACCTTTCCTTCCCTCCGCACAGCCTGGTAAGGTTGCATGCGAGTCATGAGTTGTATGAACTGTTGCAGTCTAAAATGGCATGGTTTGTATTTAAGTGGAGTACATGTGTTCTCACTCTGCCTGTGGGTGTTTCTCGTCAGGTAAACACTACAGCGTGAAGATGGATGGGGATAAGCCCACTGTCGTCACACCCACAAGTAACACACAGCAAAAAGACTCTGGCAAGAGCTTTTTCAAGTGTCCAGACGTCCAAAAAGCTTGAACGCAACACAGTACTATGTTCAACCTAGAAGGGTTTTCTGTTTTTTTGATATTTACAATACCATGAAGGATTGTGCATTATATATATGTGTGTGTGTGTGTGTGTGTGTATGATACTGAGCCATTTAACATTCTGATATGGACTCAAGTACTCTTATTTTCAATCAGTCTTTATTGTCTTTGCCATAAAATTACACACTGCTGTAGACTCTTCACAAACATTTCAGATAAAAAAAAAAAAAAGGAGACACGTTTATGATTAAATTCTCAAAGCTTTTAAGAGGAAGAAAAATATGATAAAGGTACAGTCTGAAAGGAACAGAAATGTCTTGTGTTGCCATGGGGAACAGGAATGATGATGACTCTTCTGGTATTCTCTCTCTCTCTCTCTGTGTTCACCTGGTGAGAGGCCCTCGTACCCCCGACATGCCGAACCCTCCTGAGCAAAGCAGGAAAAATTACTATCACTGTCACTAGTCTCACCTCATATATCATTCTCATGTTCAAACACATCAGATTACATTTGTCTAAAAAGTCACAAAGTTATTCGTGTGTGCAAAGCAGTTGTTCACTGTGTTTTGATCATTCAAATAATAATAAAAAAAAACAACTAAAAACAGATCAGTCTGTTTCTGCCTGATTTAAGAGTGTGTGTGTGTGTGTGTGTGTGAAAAAGAAAAGGGTCTTACCCCTCTTTTTTTGTCTGTTTCCTCCTATCCATGCTCTTCCAGAGCCAGTCCTGGCTTTGGGTGGTTGAGTACTGCTTGTATCTGAAACAGCCAGCCAGCCAGCCAGCCAGACAGACAGAATCATTAACCGCTGTGCAGTACTTCAGAGCTGATACAAGCAGGCAATAGCATGTGAGTGTAAGTGTGTGAGTGAGTGTGTGTGTGAGTACCTGCGGAGCTGGACGAGGGCTCCTGGCTGGTAGAGGGGAGAGTGGCGTCGTCAGAAGGTTGGGTTGACTCGCTGACCCTTTGAAATCCCTCAGTCTGGGACACGAGCTCCAGAGACAAGCCCACACTGATCCGACACAAAACAGCACACGTTACAGCACACGTTACAGCACAGCAACGCTGCAGAGACATCACCCTTCACCACATCAGATACAAACTCCTCATTTTCTCCGTCTGTTCTGTTCCCCCCGGTCTAAAGGACTCAAATGTCCGTGGTTTGGATCCATTCTTATGCATTCATACGAAACCTGACATTAGCAGCATGGGAACAGTGTGTGTGGCAGGTTTTGGGGAGTCGGTCCCAATAACGATGAGGTACAGCCCAGGTTCCACATTACGCCACGGTGCTCTTTTCATATGTGGCTTAGTTGAGTTGAGTTGAGTTGAGGACCATAGAGAATAAAGAATCTCTGAACTTCCAAATACACGCTCACTCTTTCAAATATTCTCAGGGAGACGGTGCTAATCAGGAGAATGCAATTCTTTCAAGATTTAATATTTTAGCCTAATGGCTAGTTAACGATCACCCCACACACACACACACACACACACTCACCCCTCTGCTGCGGCCTCCATGAATATGTTATCCCGATCGTCGCCCCCGCTGGGGCCCCCAGGAGCGCTCAGGCCCGGTGTGGATGTGGTTACCATGGGTACCGACTGCGAGGCGTGCTCGGGCACGTCTGACGAGAGCGTCTCTGAGAAGGCGGTCACTGATTGGACAAGCAACGCAACACATACGGGTCAACCAACTCAAGCGTGCGCCCCAGTGCGTGTGTGTGTCAGCGTGCGTGTTTTTTGCAGAGAGGGGGGTACCTGGGGCAGCCACCTGTAGGGGCGTGGTGGGAACGCTCCGGCCACCCGACTCCTCCTCTTGGGCTGTGAGAAACAGAGGACTCTCATACATGCCCAGACCTGCACAGCACAAACCCCATCATCAGATCACACTCTACACTGTACAGCACACACACACCATCATCAGATCACACTCTATACTGTACAGCACACACACCATCATCAGATCACACTCTATACTGTACAGCACACACACACCATCATCAGATCACACTCTATACTGTACAGGACACACACCATCATCAGATCACACTCTATACTGTACAGGACACACACACCATCATCAGATCACACTCTATACTGTACAGGACAAATACTCGTGTCTGGATGATTCTGAGAAGGCACGATCAGAAACGTGACAGACTGGGCAGGCTTTGACAGCGGTAATTTCGCGTGAGTGAGGCAGGGGTGGTGGACTCTGATGGAAGGACAGGTTACCTCCTTGAGAGGCCAGCTGACCCAGGTCAGAGTGAGAGGAACTGGTGTGGGGCAGCTCGTCTGGGGGGCCGAAACGGAAGCGCTGGACTCCCGCCACCTGTGGAGAGCTTGACAACAAAACCAAAACCCCGTTAAGAGCCTGCACCGCAAGTCCAAAACAAAACAATAAAAACTCAAAACAAAACCCAGAAACAACAAACTAATCAGAACTAAATGTTGCTGGAAGTGTTATTAGTTGTATTTGCGATGGTACCAATATTATCATTTTGTTGGGGTGGGGTTCTGAGTGACGACTATTGTCTATGTGCGGCGTGAACACTTACTGGATGCCGTCACCGAAGCCGTCTGAGCGAGGAGGTAAAAACAGAGTGGGCGTGCTGGGCACCATCCTGTCATCGTTGTCAGATGAATGCTGCTGCTGCTGCTGCTGCCCAAGCAGGTACAGAGGGAGAGAAAGAAAGAAAGAGAGAAAGAGAGAGAGAGAGAGAGAGAATTTTGATTGAAAAATAGCTGACTGAGATACGTGTGTACTATTTGCCATATCAGGGTTTATTAAAAGCTATGGCAGATCTCCAAACTCACCGTACTGCTGGACATGCTCTGGGTGACCTGAACACTTCGTCCTGCAGGGACTCGCTGCAGACACACACATACGAGTGCACGCACACGCACAGATAAACACACACACACGCACAAAAAACATACGGAACTGATTAACTATCTCATTCTCACTTTCCATCAAACACATAAATAAATCTGATCTCACTTGCTTTTGAGCACACACACAAATCGCCCACTCTGAGTAAATGCCAGTTCTCTTGCCATCTCAGGGCCGTTTCCACGGATCACAGAGTGAGTGAGTCTTTATGGAATTAAGTGACACTCACCGGGACCTGCGATGGCGGGCCCAGTTCGTGAGTGGCCGGGGCTGAGATATTGAGATGAGGCGGTAAGGGGTGTGGCGGTCTCCGTGGCGACTGTGAAGGCCGGGGGCCTGTACTAGTGACTGGTGGTTCAGTTGAGAAAGCCTCCACCACGTCACGTTCAACTGAGGGAGAGAAAAAGAAAGACCGAGAGAGAGAGAGAGAGAGAGAGAGAGAGAGAGAGAGAGAGAGAGAGAGAGAGAGAGAGGGAGGGATGGACAGAGAGGTGAAAAAAGTGAATTGGGCTAGGGGTAATAAAGGTTTGACAGACTACCAGCGAAAGAAATTTCTTTACAGAGACAAAAACTTTGACCCAAAGTATGATTGTTTCTATTTATGAATCTTAGGAAACGAATGACCTCTGATTTTGAATGAGCGAGTTTATGTTTCTTCCTGTGGGTGGCAGAGGCGGACAGGGAGGTACATTACTGATTATGATTGACCTCTGAGCTGGATTTTCCACAGACTGGACCAGAGCGTGCTTACCACTGACGGAGTGAGAGTCGGCCATGCGTTGGGTGGAGTCTGTCGCTCCAAGACTCTCCTCTGTCTCAGTGCCTGGATCAGTCACATCAGCACCCTGAGAGAGCGAGACAGAGAGAGACAGAGAGAGAGAGCGAGAGAGAGAGAGAGACAGAGAGAGAGAGAGAGAGAGAGGAGGAAAAGCATTTATAGCTCTTTTCTTATGCAATTCTCACTAGACCCATCGAAAGGTTTGAATTGAAAGAGACGGTGACAGAGAAGGGCATGTAACTTCCTCTTTACGAACCAAAACCTTAACACACACACACACACACACACACACACACAAAATGGGGCCTGCATCAGTCTTGCCAATAAATTTGGGATAACAGGAAACACACAGGGCTTCCTCCTGACCTCTGTGTCGTCGCCTTCATACGCCTCATTGCCGTCTCCACTCCCGCTTCCCTCGTTGCTCTCCTCTCCCTCCTCTCCAATCCCACCATCATCGTCTTCATCGTCTTCCTCATCGTCCTCCTCTTCCTCCTCCTCATAGTCCTGATGGAGAAAATACATATATTCACTTTGTGTATTTGGTCAGCTAGGCTGTGCCCAACACACTGTACAAAGAATATGCAGATTCAATTCTTATTATTACCATCATTCTTGTACATGTGTTGGCTCCCATGGTAACCTGAGGGAGCCTTTACCCTGGTTTGTAGGAACATGGTCCTTGGCCGCAGGGCTGACTGTGCCCAGTTTACAACACAAGTTTAATAGTTCTGCCAGTTTAATTAGACCAGTCCAGCAGAAAGGCCTGTAGTGTGTGGGAGTAGCCTGTCTGCTGGCAGTCATATTTCAGAAATTAATCAACTACACTAGAGCCGCTGGAACCATGGGCTGGTGCTCAGAACACAGTGTCTTTTAAAAAAAAAATCACATCAGAGAGCGCACAGACGACAGAAGAAGCCTTATTCAAGCCGCCACAGACTTGCCAAGCCCGAGCCTTTGAATTCTGTGTAAAAACAGAGTGAGACTTTCGTGTTAGAGCAGGGATAATGAGGCTAGAGGGATTAAAACTGGTTTTGGGGTCTGGCCTTAAAGGGCAGTTTAAGGTCCAATGTTTCCATTTTTTCTTTTTTTTAACCATCGTCCTCTGCACTTAAAAACAGCTCCACGGACCAGGCGTGGTGTATTCCCATGGCCGTGATAACTGAGGACACTAACAGCGGCTGCCTTATTCCTGGAAAAAGCAGGAGGTTATGGGGAAAACACACACACGCAGGGCTGTAGATATGAAGAGTTCAGATTATTCTTTTCCAGCTATAATACTAACGATCATTAGCCTTATCTTTAAGCTCAGAGCCAGTCGAACGCATCCCGTGCTAAGCTGCAGAGTTCTGTTCTGATAAGAACACGGTGATGAGAGGATGGGGAGGCCGGCCAACCTCGCCCCCCGGGACGGGCTTGGGTTTGGGAGAGCACAGCCGGGCCTGACTAACGTCACTGCGGGAGTACTTTGCTGTTCTACCTGGAGCGGTGTGTTTTTTTTGTTTGTTTGTTTGTTTACGATGTCACCCACCTGCTCCTCTTCCTCCTCTTCGTCGGTCTCCTCCTCCTGCTCCTCTTCGCTGTCCGTGTCGCTGTCGATGACTATGACGCTCTGGGTGTGGCCAGGCTCCTCTTGCGTGTGTGCTTGCGAGGCGTCGGACGGCTGAGATAACATTGGCTCGACCGGGACTGACTGAGAAGCCCCCGCCTCCTCCACCTCCTCCAGCAGGGTGGGATAGGCCTCCAAATCCTGCATACACACACACACACACACACACACACAGTCACACAAACACACACACAGTTGCACAAACACACCCACAGTCACTTACATGGATTCCTAATAAACACAGAGTGTTACAGGATATGAGTGACAAATAATGCTCACACACACACACACACACCTGGCTGGCGTTTGGTGCTTCCTGCATCTCCCCTGGCACCACGCTCTCGGCTTCAGTGCTGTCCTCGGCCAACATCTCCTCCTGTACAGACAAAAACACCCAATTCTCAGTAACTCTCCTTCCCTCACGGCGGTACGCCCAGCCTGGGACAGTCATACGGGAAGTCCAGGGACACATGCCCGCTGCTTTCTCTCACTGCCTGGGCTTTGGCAGCAGACACCGCAGCGCCAGGGACAGGGACAGGGACAGGGACTCACCTCCACGCCCATTCTCTGGATACGGAGTTTTTTGGAGTTGGGCGGGTCGGAGGGGTCTTCCTGCGTGGTCTCCGTGTCAGCCGCGGCGCTCTCCTGCTCCTCGTCCCGTGGGCGTTTGGTCATGGAGTTTCCGGGCGTCGCCGAAACTGCGAAGAATCAGAACACAACTCCTTAGTTCAGTATTTTTCTTAGCCTGACCGCAACCAAAGTTAGAATCACTCCATCTTCAACCATCACATCAGTTAGAGTAATATCAACACCTAAAGAGAGAAATATACACCCTGGACTTTCAACCAGATCCGAATCTTGATGTAATACCGTGTGTTGGGGGGGGGGGGGGGGGGGGGGGGGTAATGATGACTTTTTATCGATTGTAGTTGCATGGGGGTGTAGTACCTGTCCCAAACACAGCTGTGGACGTAGACGGCCTCTCCACCTGTGAGCTGGGTGCTGCCTCCATCATTACGGCAGCCGCCTGTTCCTGATTGGCCGGCTCGGCAGGGGGCAGGCTCTGTTGCTGGGTGGGTTGGACGAACGCGGTGGCTTGGCTCTGCTGGACAGACAGCATTGGTTGGGCCAGTGTTGTCTGAACGTTAGGACTGGTCGAACGCACGGAACCGCTGGCACTTCCGTACACGGTCACATGTTCCATTGAACCTTCTGATGACTGCATCGCTATCGGGGCCAAAACGACAAAAATAGGTTAAAACTTCCAGTTAATAAAACACAAGAAGGGCCATTACCACAAGCGGACAGTTTCCCCTACACTACTATAGTCAAGTATGGGCATTCTTTTTCATGCTTTACACATTATCAAGAGTGGACAGTATTTCTCTGGAAACTACTTAAATTCCTTTCTATCCATGGCGTTTCTGTTTCATGTAGAATCAAGGATGCCACAGTTACCAAGCACATGGATGTCCAGGTCACCATGTCTTACAGGAATCAAACAAAACAAACAAACAAAAAAAAAAAACATCCACCAGTACTAATGCACCAACTCCACCTACAGATGTCTTTACCATGTAAAATATACAAGCGTGTATATCTCAGTTCTCACTCTCAGAATGACCCCATGTAAAGAAAGCTGAACTTCTTTGACAGTTTACGTTAAGTTCAGACTGCAGGCCTCACCTTCCTGGGTCTCCACCTGAGTGGTGGGCATGACGGTGGCCGTGGGTGTGGGTGTGGGCACCGGGGCAGGGGTGATCATTGGGCGAATGCTGGCCCTGGGCGTCGGCTTGTTCCCGGGAATGGCAGGAGGCTTGCTGGGGGTGGCCACCAGCGGAGTGGGCTTAATGTTGGCAGTGGGTGGCTCAGAGGTGCTGGTACTGCAAAAAAAAAAAAAATTTTTTTTTTTTTTTAAAGTCAACTGCATATGAATGATTTACACAAGAGGAACACTAATCCGTGTGGATTTTGGTCTTACTACAGGATGTAACATCATCTGTTTTTCATTCTTACCTTCCTCTGTCGGTGGCTGGGGTCGTCTTTAGTGTGATCTGTCTCTGCTCCACGGTTCTCTGCTGTTCTTGAGTCTGAGACAGATCATAAAGGCTTCATTTAGTCATCAATAACAGTAACCCTTCAATTTAACTTACCAACTATCTCTCAGTCAGATCATAAAGGCTTCATTTAGTCACCAATAACAGGCCTTCAATTCAACTTACCAACTATCTCTCAGTCAGATCATAAAGGCTTCATTTAGTCACAGATAACAGGCCTTCAATTCAACTTACTAACTATCCACCAGTCAGATCATAAAGGCTTCATTCAGCCACCAATAACAGGCCTTTAATTTAACTTACCAACTATCTCCCGGGTACACGAGTGCAAAACTCAAACTGTCCAACTGTTTGAATTTGCTCATAAAAACGCTAAGCCCTGCAGGTGAAAATCTCCTCATGTACAGAGATCACATCTACCCTCAACACGGGTTTACACCAGCCAGTTTATTTTAAATGAGTTGTACGTATGTAAGCTGTATCCAGCTGTCTTTTGCCTTGGATAAAGCGCTTTTCTGCGGCCTTGTTTCAGCACGGCAGTGTCTGTAAGTGAAACAGGGGTCTTATTGTCCTGTACCTTGCTGGGGGCTTGTTCTGTCGGCTCATCTCTTTGCTCGCCGTGTCTCTCCTGTTGCTCACGGAGGTCTCGCAGTTCTCTCTCCTGCCGGCTGAGACGTCCCTCGTAGTTGGACTTGAGGGCACTGACTCTCACCTCCAGCTCCTCCCTCTGCTGCTTCAGCTCCTCATTCTCCTTCACCAACTGATCCTTAGACGCTACACACACACACACACACACATCGAGGCACGCAAAAAAGAGAGAGAGAGTCATTGATGAGAAGAGATGACAAAAAAAACAAGCTAGAGTGAATGAATAAACGGATGACTGAATGAATGAACAAACTCAACACGACACGATTCGGTCTTAGGGAGAATCTCACCGATGAGTTGGTTGATTTTCTGCTTGGCCCCCAGGAAGGCTTTCTTGGTCTTTTCCTCCTTCTCGGCCAGCTGCTGTCGAAGCTGCTCTTCCTGAGAGCCTTTCTCCTGCAGTTCCTGCCTCAGTCGAGACAGCTCCCCCTGCAGGCGGGAGGACTGCTCCTGCGCGTTCCTCGCTTCAGTTTCCCGCTCAGACGCCGTCTGTGGAGGACACACATACCTCCAAATATAAAAACTCGCTGATTAAATGCATGGGAGCTGAGGTAGCATCACACACTGGTCAGATGTGACGTACAAGTCTTTTCAAACGAGATTATAGAATGTAAACATCCAAATTTCACAACACGTTCATAGCTCACACCACCTGTAGTGTCTCTAGCCGTCCTCTCACCTTGTTCAGGTTTTCCACTTGACTCTCCAGCTCCCTGATCCTGGTCTCTGATTGGCTGAGAGAGTCTCGGAGAGACTGGAGCTCCTGGTCTGAAGCCTGCGGGCCCCTCTGAGTTGGAGCTGTGGCTATGGCAGCGACCATCTGAGGGGCAGGAACCGTTAGAAAGTCCTTTAAAAATCTATCAATTCAAAGTCTAGCTCAAACTCTACACAGCAAAGCACTACAGATCAGTCGGGTCTGGAAAAGGAAATGTTGTTTGAACGGCGGGAAAGGGGGGCGGTCCTAAACTTTGGTCTTTGCTTCAGGCAGGCATGGGTCTACGAAGCTTTTCAGCGGATGCTTTTTTGGGGGGGATTTCGTAAAAAACCCCCCAAAAAAGAAGACAGGCTGAGGAACGTACCTTGTCGTGCTCCACCTTGAGCTCCTCGTACTGGGTTTTATATCGGCGTCCGATCTTCTTGACCTGAGTGATGGTCTTCAGTTTCTCTTGGATGTCCGCCGCCTTGGTGTCCACCTCCTTTTTCAGGCTGTCTCTCTCGGTGGAGACCTTCCCCAAATTCTCCCTCAGCGCCTGCAGCTGAGACTGCAGCGTGGTCACCGCGCCACTGCTCCTGCGGAGCGAGAGAGAGAGAGAGAGAGAGAGAGAGAGAGAGAGAGAGAGAGAGAGAGAGAGAGAGAGGGATGGAGGGAAAGCATGAGTGACGGCGTGAGAGAAAAGAGTGAGAGTATGTGGGGAGGAAAAAAAAAACATAGGGATGCTACAACTGATAAGAGCTCATACTTAAAACTCGAAAGTCACATTTCAAGTTTGGTTTGAAAACTCCATGACTATACAAAAAAAAAAAAAAAAAAAAAGAAAGAAAGAAAGAAAGAAAAAAGAAAAGCTGGAAGAAAAGAGGGGGCGGGGCCCTCTGCGACCCTGTGACCTGACCTCGCGGCCTCGGCCTTGAGGCGTGCCGTCTCCTCCGTGAGCTGCTGGATGCGTTTGACGTGAGCCTCCCTCTCGGAGTGGAGTCTCTTGTACTCCTCCGGATCTGTGTCCTTCTGCTGGCTCACCAGGTGCTGCAAACACAGGCAGTCACAGAGCAACACCGTTTTAAAACGTTTCAAAACGGGCATTTTTTCCCCCCTCATATCGTCAATGTTACGTTTGAATAGTAATAAACGTGGACCATCGTTCGTGTGGAACACAGATCGATAAAAGAAAAAAAAAGAAAAGAAAAAAAAGGTGGATGTTTGAGAGCAGGTGGTGATTCTGACCTGCGTTCTGGCCTTCCAACGCTTGATTTCTTCTTCTAGAAGCTTCTTCTCGGCCTGCAGCATGCCGCTCCTCTCGCTCAGCTCCGCGTTGGACTCCTGCATGGGCGAGATGTCTGACTCCAGTTTACGCACCTGTCCAGCCAAAGGCCCGGGGGAGGGGGGAGCAGGGTTAGAACACGTAACAATGTCAATTCTCATTGTATTTCTCTTCTCTAACCCAGCTACCCTGTGGTTAAGTGCCTAATGCCTCTCTCTTGCCTTGGCCTGGGTCTGCTGCAGCTCCTGTTCCAGCTTCTCTTTCTCCTCACGGAGCATCTTGTTGGTCTCCACCAGCACATTCATGGTCTCGGTCTTCTTCATCAGTTCATCGTGTTGGGCCAGAGTCTTCGCAGTGACCTTTAAGGAACGACAGGTCAGATCATCCACGTGAATACAACTGCACTCAATCTTCAAACACAGACATTTGACGTTACCGGTTTGGATATTAATACTGCTAATTTCACGATTGAAGCAGCACAAACAAACAAACATGTGATTGCTGCTACTGCGTATGTGTTTAAAGTTTCCTCTCTCGTCACGGTTATTCTGCCTGTACTCACCTGCATCCTCTCTCTCTCAGCGTTCAGGCTGTCCTGAAGCTCCTTCAGTTCCCGCTCCAGATGCTCCACTCTCAGTCTGTGTCTCAGGCTCTCACCCTGGGCCATCTCGAACCGGGACTCAGCAATCTCCTTCTCCCGCCGCACGAACCTGAACACGAGGGCAAGGAGAGAGAGAGAGAGAGAGAGAGAGAGAGAGAGAGAAGCTGATGAGAGAACTTCCAAAAATGAGGAAAGTGCAGATACAGACCCACACACAGAGAGTTAAAAAAAAAGTAGAAAAACACAGGGTACAGAGAAAGCACCTAAGAGGGATGAATAAAAGAGCGACAGGAGGACATAGTAAAGGAGAAAGAGGGAGCTGTAGAGACATGGAACCGAGGTTAGAATAGTTTTCCATTTTCAAATTCGTTTTTATTTTGATAATATGTTTGTCTTCAATCTGAATTTCCGTTTAATTTCCGTTAGTTTCACCAGCGGGATCCTTAGTTTCGGTTTAGTTTTTATTTCATGGATTTCAATTCTATTTCATTTTAGTTTCAGTTTTAGTAACTTTAGTGAAGGACAAAAACTGTCAAGGATTAACGCAGAATGAAAAAAATAATCTGCGTATCGTTGAAGATATCAACATTTAAAGACTAAACTTAACAAACGTGATACATTTGTTTCCGACTGAAAGCCTGTTAATACACATAAAAGGTAAGAAGATGATTAAATATTCCAACCATTTACTTCAGGCAAAAATGACACGGGTTTCCATGGTTAACCCTGCCAGTACAGTTAACTAAAAAGTATCACTCACGCGCTGTCTCGCTACATCTTTTTCCATGAACACTGTAATGTGTATTCCTGTCGACGGCAACTTTGAAGGGGAGCTTTAAGATCCGAGGGATTTTCCCTTTCATTTCTATGCCACAGAAGCTGTTACTTGAATTTACCGTTCATTTGCTTGTACTGCTTTCACAATTAAATTCGAAATAGTCCCACACAGGGCTCACACCTTTCCTCCCTGACATATCTGACTTCTTCACTTGCTAATAAGGCCTATTTCCATTGGTCAGCAAGTGTAGGTCCTGACATGCAATACCGCCATCTTATGGTTGTCAGTTGTAGCTACTCAGAATTTTGTTCTGTCTTTTGTTATTTTGCTTTTGTTAGTTTTTCAGCAATCATTATTAGTTCCCTTTAATTTCAGTTTTACATTTTCTTCGGGGAAATGATCTAATTGCAGTTGAGGAAAATGTCTCAAAAACCATTAGCTTTCGTCTTAGTTTTTATGATAATAACCCTGCATGGAGCATAGACATACTCAAAGGGCAGGAGTGTGGAGAGAAGATCTGGGGAATACCTGAGGATCTCCAGCACTTGCTCCTGGGACTTGCCCTCCTCGCTGAGGGAGACGTTCAGAGGACTTTCATTGGCTGCCTGCTGCAGGGTGGTGGCCATCTTACTGCTCAGGCTCTGAACCTGCTCGTGAAGGAGCTCGTTCTGTCTCTGCAACTCCTCACAGCATGTCGTCACCTTACCCTGCTCCTCCTGAGAGAGAGAGAGAGAGAGAGAGAGAGGCGCTGATTAAAGTTTACTAAAAACATGTTTTAGATATTAAACTCCTCCCAGTCAGAACCAAAAAGTTACCTTTTTGGGAAAAAAAAAAAAAAGTAAGCTATATTTACAGAGTTCTAGAGGCTCAGTGGAGTGTAATGACCACCAGCAGAGACAGAAGATAGAGAAAGAGAAACAGAAGGCGAGAGAGATTTGGACCAGTTTCTTGGCCGTCCCAATTGCACGCCAAGCCTGTTTTTACAGGTTTCTGATCATCCCGAATGCTTGCCTTGAGTATCTTTTCCTGTTCCTCCCAGGAAATGCGGGCCTCCATGAGCTGGGCGCTGGCTCTCTGAGCTCTCTCCTCCAGCTGCTGTCTGAGCTGGGCTGCCTGCTGGACCTGAGCCTTGGCTGCCTGGAGGGCCTCCACGTCAGCCGCGTGCAACATCAGCTCCCGCTCGTACTTATCCTGGGCCTCGGCGGCCAGCTTAACCTATCAGCGGGAACGGAGGGGGTTACCATGACAACAAGGGCGGACAGGTCGCAAAACCGTAGTGATTGACTGAAGTGGATAAAGTTGATGCGATATGGGAGAAATGTTGACAAGTGATTCTTCTGACATATGAGTAACATTTCAACAAAAGTCTTAAAATAAAAGACTCTTGGAAAAACGAAGAGGACACTAAAAAGTGACCTTTGTTTTCATACCATACTTTGGAAGTAATCCTTTCAACATATTGTCATATATCCATGTTGGCGTCTAGCCGCTCACCTGCTGCTGACAGTCCAAGATAGCCTGCTGTTCCTGGGAGGCAGCGACTGATGCCCTCTGCAAGGCTTCCTGTAGTTCAGTCTGGACGTTGGTCAGATTCCTCCTGAGCTCAGTCATCTAACCAACACACACACACACACACACACACACACACACACACACACACAGAAACTTCAGCTCTGTAGCTGTTGAGGCTAAATTTCCATCCAACTCTGCCTGGGAGCATTGTCTCGATTGTTGAGCTTAACACACCTGCTGCTCCACTGCGGACACGGCTTTGCGGCTCTCCTCCTGCATCCCCTGTTTCTCCTTCTCCACTTCCAGAAGCTTCTGCTCCAGTTGCCGCTGCTGCTCCTGAGCTTCCCTCATCTGGGCCTCGATGGAGGAGCGCACCTGCTCCGTCACCTGACACACCGAGAGAGAAAGAGACAGAGAGAGAGAGGTATTGCAACCAACCTGAGAGAATACACAGATAACATCCTGAACTCCATGTCTTCTCTTCTCTCCATCTCCTTCTCACCTGTTTCTCCTTCTCCAGAGACTCCTCCAGGCTGAGGCTCATGGTCCTGTACTGCTCCATGCTGGCGACGGTTGTCCTCAGTCGCTCGGCCAGCTCCTCCGCCTGCGCCTCCGCCTGTCTCAGACGGCCACGCAGCTCCTCCACGTCAGTCTCCGAGCCCTGGAGTCCTGCGGGGAGGAGAGAACGGCAGGGACATGGGGAAGGAGTGAGAGTCAGTGAGTGCGAGAGGACAACAGAGGAAAGCTGATGTCAGAGAACGCCGATGAGGTATTCAAAAGTATCCCACATTCCTTTGGATACAAGGATGTTAGACATGGTGACCGGATACCCTGGAGAAACAGCGCTCTGTGCCTTGGACAATAAGTTTCACAATTCCATGTTTAAGAGCAGGGATCAGAGTCTTTTTAGAGTCTTAGAAATGACCATGAGCTAACATGAGGTGTACTCTATACACAAAACAGACCCATTCAACTAGGCTACTTTTTATGGCCCAGATGGGCCAAAACAGGCCCCTGTATGGTTACAGCATTACTGCTTTACAGGCACCCAAAGCCATAAGAAAATAATCAAACGTGCAAAACAAAGTCTTACTGAAGTTTTCATTCATCACAAAACAGTCTGAACCCTGCACCACATTCAAATTAAAATGAGCAAACGGTTGAGGCATCACAGTCCACAAGAGCGGTGACCAATCTGTGGCCTGAAAAGAACTACGGCCAACCTTTAGCTAGCGCACGACTACATTACTCTTATCAGTGGCGTAATATGACCTTCAACGCTTATGTAAATCTGACTGCTTCCTGAGGTAAACAAGTTGGACGATTACAGGAAACAATTCTGTTGAACACTTGATGCATATCCTAACAGCAAAATAAGGAAGAGGGAAAGCGTAACGAACAAGTAATCGATCGTTTGCACAAGCGGCAAACACTGGCGCTCCGGAACGTTCCGGCATGTTGTGCGTTCTGACCTCTGAAGGCCGCGCCCTGGGCGGTGGGGGAGGACATGCGGCCATCTCCGCTGTTCAGCTGCAGCCTGAGGGTGTTGAGCTCCAACTGGGCAGCACTCAGCAGCTCCTTGGTCTTCTGGTGGAGAGCAACCTGTGCCTCCAGCTGTTTCTTAGCATCCAGCACCTGTACCTGCTCCCGGGAGAGGAGGATGGAGACGTGTGTTACGATTAAACGGTCCAAAGAGGTGGTGGCTATCGAGAAGATGCCGACCTGAGGTCAAAACGAGAGATTTCGGAAGGAGGGGCGGGCGAATGAGCGAAGGGGGCCGCGCTTACATCTTGGTTACGGCTCTGGAGGTGTCTCTGCTCGACTTCGTGTTCCAGTCTCTTCTGGAGCTGAGCGATCTCTCTCTCCTGCTTCTCGACCTGAGCGTTCAGACGCTGCCTGGTCTCAGTGTCAGACCGTTCCAGAGTGGCCTGGAGACAAAGCACACAGAGCACTGAATTCCCTGCTCAGACACACTGCTAAAGTGCACAGTTACCTCTGTCACTCCAGTGTCCATACAAAAACACTAGAGTTCCTCACACACAGGTACTACAACAAACAATCTGTTTCACAGCGCTGTGACATTCATTCATTTAATTCGGTTCCTTGCCTTTTCCGGCCATTACACCGAAAACCAGACTTCTTTTTCAAAATCAACTCGGAAAAATATCACCGTAACACTCCAGAGCTTGGTTCCACCAAAGACAGGCAGGTGTGTCTGTTCTAAGTGGCTGAGTGGAGGAGGCGGGTGGGCGTCGGCCAGTACCTGTATGGATTTGAGGTTGGTAAGCAGCAGGTTCTGTCCACGCTGCTGACTGAGGATGGATTCCTTCTCCTGGGTCAGTCTGGACTCTGCTATCCTGAGCATGTCCCTCTCTTTACGCAGGCTCTCTGCCTGAGACTGAGGAAAGAGCGCTGCGTTAAAACACGCTCAGCTCTCTCACACACAGGAAAGAGAGAAAAAAAAAACAAAAAAGAGCAGATCGCTGACCTCAGCCATCGACAGTTTCTCATTGGCTGCCTGCAGGTCCTGGGTGAGCGTGTGGATGGTCTGCTCGTTCTTCTGGGCCGTGGTCGTCAGCTTCTGACCCTTTTCTCTGAGAGAGGCAATCTCCTTTCGGTAACTCTCGACGTTATCCTGCAACATCTCGTACCTGGGGCAAACAAAACCAAAATAAAACAAAACGAAAAAAAAACCCCTGCATATTACACTCAATCGTAGCTTACCTAAAACTTAAAATCAGAGTATTTAGCTACAATACTAGTACCACCGAAAGTACGGAGACACAATTCTCCATAGAGGAAATTCATCCTACATAAAGGCATTAATGTGATATTTGATCTGATCATGAAGACTCAGGGGATGTGCTATTCACATTGGCGGTCAGTTGCTAATTATCAGTGTGGTGATGCATTTGACTGAGGTCTGAGGTGAACTTTGAAAGACTGACCGTTTGGAGGCAAACTCAAGCTGGGTGGAGATTTTAGCGTTTTGGGAGCGCAGCTCAGAAACCTGCTCCTGCAGTTTCTCGTTTTGCTCCGTCAGAGCCTTCTCACTCTCCGCCTTTTCCTTCTTAAGGCCCGCAAACACCTCCTGCAGCTGCACACACACCGACACACACGTTACCAGATGGCAGAGTGCAGCTTTTATAAATTCCACTTTGTAACCCCGATATGCTGAGAGCACGTTGATGTGGCTCACTGCTGCCCTCTAGTGAGCAGATTCACTACCATATGAAAAATGCTCGCTGATTGGTTTACGACATTCCTTTGGCCACAACTTCCTGAACTTACCTGTTTGAGGGCGGCCTTAGCTTCAACGGTCTCAGTGGATTCCATGGCGACCAGTCCGGTGGGTGTGGCCGCGGTGGGCGTGACTGCAGGAGACCGACGAGGGGTGGAGGTCAGGGAGAACTCCTCGGAAGCTGCTCCTACAGGAGAACAGAGTGTCATGGTGGAGTGCGCGTATTGTTTTGTATGCAACTGACTTTGAGCGTCTTGAAAGGAGGTATGTGCGTATATTACCTTGCTGGGGGAAGCTGACTCCGGTGGCTTGGGCCAGCAGGACACGGTACATGTCTCTCTGGCGGACGATGGATTCGGCCAGCTGCATCTGATGAGCGCGCTGTTCCCTCAGCTGTTCCAGCTCACTCTGAGCTTTTTCCAGACTCTTCTCCAACTCTGCACACCTGAAAGAGAGAGAGGGGGGAAGAGTTCAGCTCTTCACTTTCTCATTCACTCTTCCTCCTGTCTGTTCTAAACGGCCAGGCACCTGCTCTCCTGACACTGAAGACTACAGGTCTCACTCTTCCTCCTGTCTGTTCTAAACAACCAGGCACCTGCTCTCCTGACACTGAAGACTACAGGTCTCACTCTTCCTCCTTACAGGTCTCACTCTTCCTCCTGTCTGTTCTAAACGGCCAGGCACCTGCTCTCCTGACACTGAAGACCACAAGTCTCACTCTTCCTCCTGTCTGTTCTAAACAGCCAGGCACCACCTCTCCTGACACTGAAGACTACAGGTCTCACTCTTCCTCCTGTCTGTTCTAAACGGCCAGGCACCTGCTCTCCTGACACTGAAGACTACAGGTCTCACTCTTCCTCCTGTCTGTTCTAAACAACCAGGCACCTGCTCTCCTGACACTGAAGACTACAGGTCTCACTCTTCCTCCTTACAGGTCTCACTCTTCCTCCTGTCTGTTCTAAACGGCCAGGCACCTGCTCTCCTGACACTGAAGACTACAGGTCTCACTCTTCCTCCTGTCTGTTCTAAACGGCCAGGCACCTGCTCTCCTGACACTGAAGACTACAGGTCTCACTCTTCCTCCTGTCTGTTCTAAACAACCAGGCACCTGCTCTCCTGACACTGAAGACTACAGGTCTCACTCTTCCTCCTTACAGGTCTCACTCTTCCTCCTGTCTGTTCTAAACGGCCAGGCACCTGCTCTCCTGACACTGAAGACTACAGGTCTCACTCTTCCTCCTGTCTGTTCTAAACAACCAGGCACCTGCTCTCCTGACACTGAAGACTACAGGTCTCACTCTTCCTCCTGTCTGTTCTAAACGGCCAGGCACCTGCTCTCCTGACACTGAAGACTACAGGTGTGCAAACCCCTGAACCAGATCAGAGCGTAACATGGTTTTAAGATCTCCTCTATCTGTGGGTCGCAGACTCACTTGGCTGAGTCCGCCTCCAGCTCCTTCGCCTCCTGCGCCTCGCCGAGGTCTCGGATCGCCGCCAGGAGGCGCTGGTTTTGCTGCTGGAGCTCCTCGACGCTGCGGAAGGTCACCAGGTGCTGCGAGATCACCTCGGACGTGCTGCTCACGTCCGCCGAGCACACGGGTTCGTCGTCCCTGGCGACGTGGTTTCCGCGCGCCTCCTCCAGCTCAATCAGCAATACACGCACCTGGGGAGGGGACAGAGAACAGAAACACTCTCAACGGGCGTTCAGTAAGCGCGATAAAATGGAATGAAACTGGACATTTTGATGAGGGTGACAAAATGTAGCTTTTATGTGTTGGTTTTTAGGTCTTACCTGTTGAGCCAAGTCAGCTTGGTGGACCTCAAACCTCTGGTTGTCTCTTTCCAAATGAGATGCGCGCTTGTTGGCTTCATCAGCCTCCCTCTGCAAGCGATGCACCTCCTGAGAGGACAACCACACACGAAAATGATTTGAATTTTCTAATAAAGTGCATTCATTTTCACTGTGCTCTAGATGAGACTTCTTAGAAGGCTAAAGAGGGTCCCAGACCCCAAACAGCAAAAGGAAAAACTGCTCAAAAATCATGAGCTACCATGGTTTTCATCTTGTAAAAAGGAGTAAAATAGCGTAAACATGTAAAATAGTATGTGCGCGATCCATTTCAACATTCTCCAGGAGCTTTAACATGCGTCGCGTTTTTTTCCCCCCTCTCTCCACCACATCCTTCTGTGACAAGTCCCGCCCTTGCTCTGCCCCTCTCACCTTGACGGCTTGTTCCAGTTTGGCTGACAGACTGGCCACGGACTTCTGCATGCGCTCGTGTTCGTCCCTCTGTCTCTTCAGGATGGGCCCTTTGGCCTCCACCTCCTGCACGATGTCATCCAGATACTTATTCAGCCTCTTGTTCTCCAGCTTCTCCAGCTGCAGCTGCTCCTGTGACTCCACATAGGCTGTGTACAACTGGAAACAAACAGACCAGGTATTATCAGCAGACGGAAAAACTAAATACATACAGAGACAACGGTCAGTAGAAAACCACCCAAACTAGACTCTGATTTTTTTTTTTTTACCATTTAAAAGTCAAAAGTCTGACGCTCTCTAATGCAAAGCAGGCACTCTCCCACAACAGGAGAGATATTTGACAAACAGAAAGAGAGAGAGCGAGAGAGAGGCCAGAATAAGGCTCTGTGACAGTCTAAAGCTGGCAGAAAGGGTCCTGGTTGAGTACCTCTGTGAGTTTCATGCCAGGTTTGATGATTTTGGAGACGGCCGCGGCGGTCGGAGACATGGTGGTCAACTGCTCCTCTGTGAGAACAGAGGCGGCTCCAGCCCCGCCTAAACAAACATCACACCAGAGTCAGAGAGCCATTCAATCAGGCGGGGAAAAAAATCATTTGATGACTAAGACCCCAAGCACAATAAGCACTACCATTTAAGAATAAAGCAGAGCGCACACACCGAACGCTAATGCACGTTTGTCTCCGATGACAGAATCAGTATGCGCCGGACGAAATATCAATTCTGAATGACTCACCTCTATGTCTGGTGTCTGAGAGCAGCTCGTTGGCGTTGTCCAGTTCTTTCTCCAGGCTGCTGACTCTCTCCTTCAACTCAACCACCAGTTTATCCTTGGAGCTATCCATTTCTGCCATCTTCGCCTCCAGAGCTTTATTAGCTGAGAAGAGGAGAAACAAAATGAAAAAAGGCGAATCCAAAAGACAAGCCCAAACCTGGCCTCAGGCTGAGCGTAGCTCTAAGGTCTAGGCTCTGATTGGGTAAGGGGGAAGCCCGAAAAGGGGGCGGGGCCGATACTTTAAGGGTTGTGACGAGCAATGATATAGGGGAGTCACTCTCACCTTCTCCTGCCTCCTTCAGGAGTTTGTGAAGCTCCTCCACGGCTCCGCTCAGCTCCTCACTTTTAGCCTCCGAGTCAGCGGCCGCTCCCTGTCAAAACCAGTAATACATTTTAAACAAGGGTCCGAGAACAGTGCTGCTAAGGAGTCGGTGGAGAGACTCCTTATTGAGAGGGAAAAAAAAACAAACAAACAAACAAACAAACAAATAAACACACCGTGATCACACGAACACAACATGAAGAGTTGCAGCATGGAAAACTTTACCTTGTACAGGTTTGAGAGCTTGATGTTAGCATTTAGCTCATTCTGAAACTTCTCCTCCATACCGGTTTGCTGTTCTTTGGCCTAATAGCAGGGAGGGAAAATGAAGACATATTTTAAGGCTAGTGTTTCAGGTTGTGTCATGTTGACTTTGATTTTGGAAATGCAGAAGGTCCTGACCTCTTTCAGTTTGCTAATCAGCTCCTCTGCTTGTTTCTGAAGATTCTCATTGGATCCCTTCTGACTGGCAAGCTGCTCTTGTAATCTGGTAACCTGTGATGAGATGAGCAACATAAAGCAGAATTATGATAATTCATCATAAAACACAATCTGAGTTGTAGTTGGGACACAACATTTAACAGCCAAGTCAGAATTTCTGTTCTAGAATTGAATCACATTACAAATGAAACATTACATTACAAAATAACTAACAAAACTGCTACAAAAGATTTCATCAATGTTTTGGAATAGAAAATTAAAAAGAAAAAAAAAAAAAAAAAAAAAAAAAAAAAGAGAGACTTTATTACGAAGTATCTCTCAACTTTCTGAAATAACCCTACCCCAATTCTGAGGGCGTTATGTTTGACACGGGGGATTTCGACCTCACCTCGTCATCTTTGTTGCTCAAGCTGCATTTGAGCTCTAGGATCTCGTTGCCCTTCTGTCGGGAGAGAGCCAACAGCTCCTCGCTCTTGGCCTTCAGCTCCGCGTTCAGCCAGGTCACCTGACCCTGAAGCAACTCCTTCTCCTGCTCCACACGCTTCTCCCTGTACTGTTGGGAGGTCAGACGCAACAGTCAAAACATGACAATGCCACACAGCATGCAACAATGTAGCCGCGGTATTGATCGTTTTTCTGTCTCTGCTATAAAACCAGCGCTGCGTGCAACCGTGGTACGTAGCTTTTCTGAACGAGTGGCTGCCCGTTCTTACCTTTATGGAGACTTCTGCAGCCTCCAGCTCATCCACTTTGATCTGCAGCTCTAGTTTTGCTGCGTTGACCTCCATCAGTTTGTCATTTAGCCTCTTAAGGTCCTCTGAAACAATCAGGACACCACCAAACGAGCAAGTCAGTTCTCCCACATTAGCGACACAACAGTACTGCGAATGATCTAAAGCGGTACAACTTAAGCTGATCAAACCACAGAGAAATGAGCGTTTGAGAGCATGGCACGTTTTAAAAGCATAACTAAAAAAAAAACCCCAAAAGAACCACTCTCGTACCGCTCTGATGCTCCAGCTCCTGGGACCTCCTCTCCAGGGTCCGAACCAGCTCTCGCTTCTCCACCTCGAGATCATCCTTGGCTTTTGACAGCTGGCTCTGCATCAAGGTTGTCATGTTAAGTCAAATCCCTCCTATACAGCACAGCCATGTTTAAAAAGCGGTTCGTTCCAGAGGAAAGACGACCTACCTGCCGCGCCTCCAGTTTCTCCTGGGAAGTCTCATACTCCTTGTTCCTTTCCCGTAAACATTTCAACTCATCCTCTGCGAAACAAAAGTGCAATCAGCCATTTGTGTGGTCTGGTTTAACAGAAGGGGTAATGACTTCGGGTTTGGCCCTGGATAGAGTGATTACTTTTAAGTTGAATCCTGTTACACTCACCGAGCTTGCTGAACTCCTCTTTGAGTCTCTGATGTTCCTGTGTTTGTGACACAAATTGATCCTGGCTTTCTGCAAAGCGCTTCTCTATGTCAAAGTACTGTTGTTCTACGAGTAAAAGACATGCAGTACGGAATGTGATTATTCGGTAGCCAAGAGAGATAATTCCCTGAACGGTCTGAACACTTGTCTGTTAACAGGACATGCTGCTCATATGTAGGCGTCTCTGCAAGACGAACCGTTAATTGTTTGTAGGCTACACTGGAGTGACCTTATTAGTGGTTTGTGTTAACCACGTATTCCGACCGGGTTGAAAATGAAACTTTCAAAGCTAACGTACGACTAATTTCTTACCGACTAAGCTACAAAGATATACAAATGGTTCAAATGGCCACCTCCGAACAGATACTGAATTTTCAGGGAGTCGGTGTACTGTGGCTAGGTAACTTTACAAAAAGCAAATGTGTTAATTTACCACCAAAGTTCGAGTCTGGTTAGTGTTGATCTCTGCCGCTAAACTAGCTAGCAGTCATTAGCACGCTTCGTATTGAACTTGTCGGAGGTTGGCTAGCACGTTGCTCTTAACTACAGTTAATAAACTTTTAACCAAATTAACGTAGTGAAAAACTGCTTGCGCTGCTTATGAGAGGTCTGCGAGCAGCCCTAAGCATGTGAATTGAGCAAAAGAAGAGCTGTCCACCAACATAACATTAGTTTAGCTAGCAGGACTGGAAAGCACCGTGAGCTTCGCATACTGACAGACACATTAACAGATCTTTACCACTGTCCACTCGGTATTGCTCCTGGTGGGCTTTCAGAGAATCGATTTCACATTGCTGCTCAGACAAAAACTTTTCCAGTTTACTCTGGATGGCTTTCGGAAGTTTTGTTATTTCAGGACGTTCTAATATTTGCTGCAACACTGCCGCCATTTTTCATGTCAACTACGTCGCCCGTGGTTTGTTGCTGCGCTACACTTTCACGGAAAGTTGTAAATAAAAAGATAAAATTACCGCCACCTACTGGACCGGAGATGAAACTTGGGTCGGTCTGTGCTTTATCCCGGTACACAGACAGGATGCTATAACAAATCAGAATTTCTGGTGTAGACTATACCTTTGATATTTAATATAACAAAGCCGTGGGTTGGTTATTTCTTTTTTTATTTAAACCGTTAAGCACTGCGGGAAATTGGAAATGGGCGAAAAGTTTATACATTTTTCGTTGCGTGGAACTCAAACACTCAGATACTAACTTTAAACTCTGTTTCATGCATCAAACAGCCAAGTAACATTAACGTTAATATTCATATTCCAGAGCCACATGCTCCTCTCAGAAAATTTCCAAAGGACGAGTCAGAAATCGCCCTGCGTGTTGACTGTCACAATGCATTTGCATTCCAGAACTCCATTCATACTGCGTTCAAAGAGCACCAGACTGCTATTAGTCTTGACGTATTTCTTTCCGTCGCGGTAAACCCTTTGTCCGAGATGAATCAAGTATAACAGGGAGACCACAAAAATTTGTCGCTCAGTTCATCCAAAGGTCACAGGTAGGCCTTGTTTCAATATTCACTCTACTCGTGGCAATATTTTTCAGTGTCAGTCCATTTTACAAAGCGTGCAGGATTACAAATACTATTTCACTACTCCAGAACTGCTACCGGTCTCAGTCTGTAAATAGAATGGAACAGAATAGAATAACAGAATATTTATCCTCACAGTTTTATCAACACATGTTTTTTTTGTCTCAGGGTATCAGAAGTGAAAATGGGTAAAGGTCTCGTCGTGGATACTGTGGTCCAGAAGTACCTGCAAAGCATTAGTGAGAATGTTACTTACGCCTGTGGCTTTCTAATTGGTCAGGTATTGGTCAGTTCAGATTTCCCAGACATATACCATCAAGGAGTGAAGAATACTTTAATATTGTTTTCATTGTTTTCGTTCATGTTTCTCATTCTGCGATATCAGAAAGAATTTGTGGTGCTTGCCGTGCGGACTAAATTTGGTGAGACGGCTTCAGGAAAAGAGCTATACTACCTAATTAATGACAATGACAAGCAGTGGATCATAGATCACGCTGAGCAGGTCAGAAATCAGACACGAGAAAGACAAGTCTTGCCTAGTTCGTCTCATTCGGGTTAATGTGATTTATTTTCCAATGATAATTTTCATCGATATTAAGGTACTTTTTGATGTGAATGAGAATCGAATGTTAACGACACAGGAAGTTCATTTTGTTCGGGGATACTGCATTCAGTAATGGTGTTTTAGGAACTGTTGTAAACTGTCCTCTCTGCATTGCTGGATGTGTCAGGTTGACAGGATGTTGCCTGGAGGTTTGTCAGTGATTGGTATGTTTCTGATCACGTCATCCGGCCGTCAAAAAGACATCCAAAGTAAACTTACACGGGTAAGACATTTTTCACCCCGTAGCTAACCGCTTACTTTAATCCTCACTGTTGAACTTTTTTTTGCATTCCTTTGGTTGTTTTGTGAATTGACCTTATCTAGTTGAATTCAGGTCCTCTTAATGAACTGAGATGTGAGTAAATGAATGAATTTGTATGTTGAATTGTTTCAGTCCATGCTTGCTGTTGAGGCTCACCTGTCAGAGGACAGGTTTTGGGAGTCATCTGAGGAGGACACTTCTGAAAGAGCAATCGTCTACATGTGCTCAACCACCAAGAAGTATCCTCTCCCTACTGTTGGCATAATCACAAATTAAAGCTTTTTTTTTTTTTTTTTTTAAATCTCTGGCCACTTAGTTGAATGGTTTTGTTTATCAGTACCAAAGACCCTCTTTTGATTTTTCATCAGGATGAAAAAATATGTTTTGCAGGGTCATTTACAGTAGAATTTTGCAAACAATGCTTGATTTTTGTTGTTGTTGTTGTTGTTGTTGTTGTTTTCGGTTACTCTTACGCTAATACAACTTGATGCTCTGCCATGATTTAGGAGAGGAAATATTTTTCTTTAATAGTTTTATGACAGAATCAGCAGCTGGATGATAGATTGTCAAAACCCAAAAGTGAGTTCTTTTTTTTCTTTTTTTTTAAGCTTCCTACCTACTTTTATAGGTGATCGTTGGTCACTTAAACCCAGACGTCAGCTGTAAGGACAGTATTATCTATACGTGATTTGAAATATACTTGTATGTTACATTTATATAAGAAGGAAAAAATTAATTTATTGATTCCCCCCCCCCCCCCCAGCGATCTCCAAAGAATGTGGGCTGGACTTATCAACAAAGAATCACAGACCTCTGGCCTGTTGTCCTCTGTACCGTCGGAATCGACCTGATGATTCCCGTGCAAGAGAAAAACCCAGAGAACTTACGAACGTGCGTTTCGGTGAGTTAAGGCTTGCGCCGATCGTGCCGGAACAATCTAGGATGTTAGCCTGAGGAAGGAGAAAAAAACGATGATAAATATTTTCCCTTCTGTAAACCAGCAAGGCCTTCAGAACTGGGCCAAACAAATCCAGACTAGTGTTTGTCTTCTTAACAACAAAAAACTGCCTGACACCGCTGCCTTGAACCCCCCCACAAAGGTGAGTTTAATTAGTGAGACCATGGACAATTTAATTTAATCATTTTTTTTTTATATAAATTGTCTTTCCTTACAGCGACGCTTAATTAAACAATTATGTTTCATGTCAATTCCAGAGAAAACAGCCCAGACCATGCAAATCAAAACTAAATGCTGAAATCCTTATTCCAACTGTAAGTATTCCACTGGTAGTCTCTGACTCTTAGTCATTGTCTCCTTTATCTGGAAATAAATGTCCTCAGGTTTTTTGGGGGTTTTTTTTGGGGGGGGGGGTGATATTATTGTAGTGGGAGGGGGAAGGAGTCCAGTATCAACAGGGTTGTGGGTATGATTATTTGCTGCCCCTGAGAAAGGCACTTTACCCCCCTAGTGTCTCTAGAGAAGTGTGGCCTTTTCCATAGTCATTCTGGATAAGGGTCCAAAGAGTCCATGGAAATGCTGGAAAGATAAAGAATTGAGATTGTCGCGTTCTTAATGATCCTTTTCATTTTGTGGTGCTCTACAGGGTCACCCATGTAAAAAGTTATTTTTTTCTTCCCCACGTCCTGTTTGGTAACATCACACATGTTAAATACAATCTTTTGCGTCTCAGTGTGCTTCACATTGCTTCACATTTGTGGCAAAAACGGCAATACTTCAATATCCAGACCAACCTTTGCATCACTGCGGTCATGAGCTCTTCATGAAGTATTTTACCTACATTTAACTGTCAACTCTGAGAAAAATTCATAATATATTAGCAATTAGCAACGTGGGTGGGATCTAAGGGAGAGTTTGTCTGACACGACGAATCGATGCGCTAACCGTCCCTCTCTGGAGATGTCTGCGCAGGCAGTTGATTGTAGATCAGTGAATGAAATGGTTTAAAGGCCATGTTTAGTTTTTCTTGTATTCTTGTGAGCCTGGCTGTCTTGAGACATTCTCTCTCTCTCTTTCTCTCTCTCTCTCTCTCTGTGTGTGTGTGTGTTCTTATGCGTGTGCTCTGCAGTCTGATCAGCTGAGTGAAAAACAGTCCTCGGCATCACTGCAGACATGCAGTTGCGTCCTGAAGCTGCAGGGCACGTTACAGTGCAGAGCCTACTTATGTGAAAAAAACACAGCCAAGAACGCCGTCACGGTACGCATACGTTTAGTCTGTCTCTCTGTTTCTTCTTTCACCCCCCCCCCCCGGCTCCTGGTTTTTCACTTTCGCACTTCCTTTCTCACTCTCTCTCTCTCTCTCCCTTTCTCTCTTTTTCCACTCCACCTCTGAACAGCGTGTTTCATTAATGCTTTCTCGCCACATCTCATTTCTAGGCCATTAAGAGGGATGTTATAAACTGTGTGTCCAGCAGTACCAAAAGTTTTTTGCAGCATAGCACATACTCAGGTAGGACATTTCGGCCAAGAAGCCGCTTTAACACTGCATGTCCTCTTTTCAGGCACTAGATGTCACTGTTGAGCCACTAAAAGATTTGAGCCATCTTTCGTTGGGCCAGCTTTACTGAATTCCCTGACGTGTTTTAATGTTCATTACCATTGCTATTTTGTGTGTTATAACATATAGCAACCAAATGTTGTGTGCACTTCCAGCAAATACATTTGTGGGATCACAGCCTCTTCCACAGAGAGTGTTTGCCCTTGTACCAGAGGTGGGCATATGTGTGTGTGATTACCTGTACCCAGAGGACAGTGAAGATACGGCACGTCAACGGATCAAGGAAAGAATGGATATTGACATCGAAAAGCTCCAGATCACTCAGAAAATTGTGTCTGGCAGTCTGCAGTGGCACCAAGGTGAACACCAGAGGGCGCTCTATCCTAGTTTTTGGGGTTTTTTAAAAGCACAGCATGGTTTCATTGCAGTCGGGGATATTAACTCTTTAATGAGCGACTCCTCATCACTAATGGAAATGTTTGCTTGTAAAACCAGACCCCTGGGTTAGATGAGCAATATATTACAAAATCTTAAATTTTTCCTTGTTAACCTTTTTTTTTTTTTTTTTTTAACTTACTGTATCGTAAGAACTTAATCACTTTTCTGTCATGAAAAAAATTAACGCAGTTGAACTCACATGTCTGTGTGAGATTTTTAGATTTTCTTCAAGAAACGACACAAACTGTGGGGTCAGAAAATAATGTTGCTTAACGCACAACACAGATGTATTTGAACTCTTATGTCTATTCTATTCTATTCTATTCTATTCTATTCTATTCTATTCTATTCTATTCTACTCTATTCCGTTCTGTACATGTGATGGCATGCCTTGAAGATCCATGGAGTATCAGTCACACCCTTGTTACAGTTTGATCCTAGTTCCTATTTAACACTGACATTTTTTTACTTTTCAGGTGATTAGTCAATTTGGAATTCTTATAATGAAAGGGAGAAAGCGAGATAATGCAGTTAGTGTTTCCCTCAGGCACTGAATACGAGTTTCTATAGAGGTGTCTGGATGGAGCCTTTCAGTCTACTCTTCTCTAACCCTTTTCCATGTTTGTTTCAATTCACCTGTCTCGCTCAGTGTCAGTATTGGGAAACCGAAACCCCGGGTCACATAATTCTTTGCCCACTCACCATTAACTGACGTTTTTTTTTTTTCTTTAAGTTTTAGGTGGGCGTTTGATGATATAACGAAGTGTTCTCTGTCATGGGCTACCCCAGCCTCCAACAATGATGATGAATCTATTTCCTAAACAGACTTATCTAACGCAAACACGTTCATCTCTGTTTATGTTTGCCTGTGTCTTTGATCTCAGATTCGGAGGTGGGTATCTACAGCATGTTGCTGCCATTACACAACACTGAGAAACAGAGAAAGTTGACCACAGGTATGGTTGTGTCACGGTTTTCTATTGTCGTAGAGAAACACATTTATTGACCATTCACATGAACTGTTTGTGGGTAAAACCAATAGAGGGACAATCCACAATGCCAAGGGGGACAGAAATCATATTCATGTTGTAGTAATGAATCAATTATTTTAAATCAGATGAAAGTTATCAAGTAAAACTTTCATCAACGAATGTTTGTATACCAATATGACAGGTTTTTATCGAGAATCAAAGCATCATGAAGATGTAAATGATGATGATCTGAATATAAATTAGGCCCAGACTGTCCTAGACTATATTTTTTTGTTAAAATCTTTAATTCATGAATGACAAAACTGAGGTGTTCTGAAAATAACAAATGTAATATTGCATATGTTGAGTTTATATTGTGTGAACATTGGAGTTAGCCTAATGGATAAGCCTAACTAAGCATACATACACACTATACATTATTCTGATTTACCTTCATTTTGAGTTCCTTTTTAAAATGTATATTAAGATACACTGAACCTTCAACACACATTTTAATGTCACTGTCTTTGTCTTGTTTTGTGTGATTTGTTTTAGATTTACATGCGCGTATGTTTGGGGGGGATGGGTAAAATAGCCACTGCTGAAGACTGATTTCTGCTCAGTTTTGACAACTGTCATTTAATTTGTATTGTTTTTTTGCCCCTCAGCAAATGACAGGAATTTTACATAAGTGCATTTTTTTTTTCTACTGGGCAAGTTTTCCAGGAATCGTTTTACTTTACTTTTATTCTTTCCCTGCGGATGACGAGCTGCCACGTTTGGACGTCTAGTCGTGACGGAGTCTTGCCCTATTGTCACGGGAAGTCCATTTGTGGAACGTTTCTTTGGTCACTTATTTTGTGTTTTAAACGTTACGTAGCGTTGCTACGGTAACGCAGCAGGAAAAATAAACTGCCGCTCCGTTATAGCCTCGCGTGACATAAGGACACTGAGTGGGAGGCTTTCCGCTCCTCTGTGTGTGTGTGTGTGTGTGTGTGTGTGTGTGTGAGATGTCAGGAACCAGGGCAGTAGTTTTCTCTTTCTTTTCTGTGAGATTGTAAAGTGGGTGTGCTCATATTATATGACACACCCTTCCCTCCTCACCCATTGACTCTATCTCCCTTCTCTCCTTACCAGTGCCTCTAACGGAATGTCACATACACTTTTTTTTTTTCTATTCTGACTGAAAGAACTTTTTTCGTGACCTGTTTCCCACTTTACCTCAGTCTGGAAGATTACTCTTCTCCCCTCTCCTCTCTTCTCCCTCTTACGCCTCTTTCTCATATCTGCCTCTCCCTTTCTCCTGGCTTCCAACACCTCTCCTTACTTCTCCCGTTCTTCGTGACTCATTCATTATGTCCTTCAACCTGATCTCCATACCTTTCTTTCTTTTTTTTTTTACTTTCTAATTCAGACACTTGATTCTGAAGAATTTCGAAGGGCGTTTTTAACATTGTAGCTCCAAGGTCACACGCGTTAATGTGAAGCTCCAAGGTCACACGTGTTCTCATAACGAGAAGTATATTGTAGGCAAAGGAAAAGAGGTGAATTGAGAGAAAAAGAATAATGAACTTTTTTTTTTTATCCTGTTTGCTGTGTAGGTTTGTTGGCAGCCGCTGGAATAGCTTTGGTAGCGTATTTACTGGTGACCTTCTTGCATCTGATGTGAAGGACGGCACAACAGAAGGCCGGGAAAAGGGCCAGGTTTACAGCGCGTGACCATTCAATTAAACTAAAGCTAGGAAATGCTAATGTCTGTCTTTACTGCGCAACTCAATGTTTATTCCTTTGTCTGTCTGTTTGTTTGTGTGCATACAAGTGCGAATGTGTGTATGTATGTGTGTCTGTGCATATGTGTGGGAGAGAGAGAGAGGGGGCAGAGAGATATATCTTTCTTTACCGAGTAACTCAGTTTTTATTTGTTTATTTTGTGTGTGTGTGTGTGTCTGTCAGAGGGGGTGGCAATGGCAGTAAGATTAGTCACCCGTCAAGTAAAGGTTATCACTTCTCATGTGTACTTAAGTGCTATGAGTACATTCAGCGCTAACCAAACACTTCTCTGAGATGCTCAACGCGCTACAGGCTACGACTTGCCCGTAAATCCGTTAAAACGGAGCCCGTTGCCCTTTCGGGGTGACTGGTGAGCACTGAAGTGGAAAGGCTGGATATCTCATTATGATTACATCAGCAGGCATCCGGAAGCTTCATACATGCGTACAGCTCACGTGGAGCATAGGCAGTGCAGTGAGAGTGAATGACTAAACTCTGTGTAGTCAGCGCTGAGTAAACTCACTCAGTCGCATAGTGCTCTATTGTATGGTATGTATGGCAGAGGTGAATCATTTGTTAACATTACATGACTGGGACATAGTTTACAAACCCTAAATGGACATGTTTTACACCGGATGAATCAGTGCAATGTGTGTGAGGTACAACTCAAACGAAAAACATACATGTTTCTATGGGAGTCTCTTCTCAAACAGACCTTATGTTTGTTTGATGACTTCCATGGCAAATGTAAAAACTAATAATAATGGTGATTAGGGGTAAAGTGGTGGTAATTAAAATCCTTATGGCTGTGTAACATTTTTTTTTTTCTCTCATGTATTGTTCTTTATATCGGAAGAATAGAGAAATTGTTTCCATCTCAGAACTATATCTAAAAGTATAGGTACCAGTATAGTATAGGTGCCAGGGATCAGAAAAGTATTCATAAAAGATAAACAGCGTCCAAGTTTCAACATATTCCTCTAATGATGTTAATCGGCCTTTTTTGCCATGAAGTAATGGTTAATTAGCTGGAATAAAGCATTTGTGAAAGCTGTTTTTTTCCCCTTTTACAACATGTCCACCAGAGGACTGTATAACTTTTTAACATTAAGCAATGCTGAACAAGTATTAGCAAAACGCCGGTGTCAGATGAAAATTGTCCTGTACAGCAAAAGACTGACTGATTTGACTTTCATCAGGTAACTTGAGCTCCAGTCACAAGAGACGCGGGAACATGTCAGATCAGAGCTGAGGGAGAGACCAGGGCTTATAATGAACATGTCAAAGTGAACAGACCCCGAGAGAAAGACTGTTCTTTGAAATCGACTCAAAGGAATAGACCAAGCTGTCTATTTTATGTAACTCTCTAAGATGCTTACGGAACACTCTGACACATCCAGGCCAGACTTACCAATAACACGTATCTTCTCATAACCTTGAAGACGGTGCGCTTGTATAAGGGGGACTCACTGATTAACTACCAGGGGCGGCCTAATTGTATAGTGACAAACAAGAAAATAAAAACAGATTACGGAAATGACCAAAACAACACTCTCAATAAGCTGTCATACATTAGACCCTCTCATACATTAGACGCCCCCCCCCCCCCCCCCCCCCCACTGCAGAAATGACAAAAAGAAAGCTCCCAATAAGCTCTCATACATTAGACCCCTCACCCCCCCCCCCCCCCACCCACTGCGGAAATGACCAAAACAAAACTCCCAATAAGCTCTCATACATTAGACCCCTCCATCCCCCCCCCCCGCCCACCCCACTGCGGAAATGACCAAAACAAAACTCCCAATAAGCTCTCATACATTACACCCCTCCATACCCTCCATATCCCCCCCCCCCCCCCCCCAGTTTCCTCCAACAGCCCTCCTGATTATTCTAACAGAGCACCCCAGAATGACCTACTGCTCCGTCCACAATGACAAACAGTTCCTTTTTGGGAAATTCTTTGGTACAACATGAGCACTTCACATGTTACTACTGGTTTTTGAAGTCTAGCACTTGTTAAAACCTGATAAAATATTATAAGTGATTTTTTGAATGATGAAAATATTCTACGTACACATGGTTATCCCCGGTCTTCTTTACAACCCAAGACACGAGTCAAGGCTGAAAATGTTGGGTTACATATGACCACAGCGTTCTGTTCATAGAGATTCATATTTGAGTGAGAGAACTGTTGATAATGCTTGATTCCTCGCAAATGATACGTTTATGTTAACTTTGTTCACATGGGTTGAAGGAATATAATAAATTAATGATTTGCTTTTACATTCCAGAAACATTAATAAAAAGCTCAACATTGACTACAGTATTAATTTAATGTATTTGTTAATGTAAACAAATAAACTGCAGAAATTGTCAATTAAACATTTGTTACTGTTTCTGTTAATGGCCTAGCTAACAGCAACAAAAGCAATTTGATGCATTGTGTTTATATATGTTAGTAAATATTTGCACATACTGACTAACCCTGTGCTCATACCGGCAGTGGCAACAAGCAACAAAGCAACAGGAATTCATTCATTTCCAGTGGTCGCTGGGCGTCACTGACACGGCGCGACTAGTCGCCTGGCAACAAAATCGCCGCGACTCGGCGGCAAAAAAAAAAGTGAGCAACGTTTAACTGTGTGTAAATGAGCAGCGACAGAGTCGAGCGACGGCCAATCAGAGGGCAGATGTGTTCCTCTTATATTCTTTCGCTGTGAGATGTTTTCTTAAACTTTAGTTCCTATATGAGCACTTTCCCAAAGTTGTCTCTGTGCATGGATAGCGGTGATTGCGAGCGCTACTTTGCAGTCCATGGTGAAACGGTAGTGCCTGAAGCAAGATCACACTATTTACAGGAAAATAAATTCCCCTCCAAAACATAGTTTTGTGCGGGAATGCACCTGATTTGTTCATGCACATATTGGGCGATACATTAATAGGCCTGCCTTTCACAAAATACAAACATACAACTCCACGATACAGCAAAGATGACGTAAATATAGCATATAAATAAATATAACACAGGGCTGTCAACTTTTGAGTTCAGCTTGGAGTAAGATGTGTTCCTGTGGGGGCCATGGGGGGGGGGGGGGGGTGCGTTATAGTACTAATTCTGTGATACAGTGATGTGCTTAACCATCAAAAAAAAAAAAAGAAGAAGAAGAAGAGGAAGAAGAGAAAAGGGAAAAAAAAACCTTGCATCACAAGAATTGTTCAGCGTTACCTCCTATTTATTGAGAATGTCATCTGACAGCTGAACAGTATTTCCTTAACTGTTCTGACAACATGGAAAGCTCAATGCACATTTCTTTCTGAGGTTGACTGTCCTAAAGCCCACTAAAACCCTAAAACCTACAACCAGAGAGTTTAACAGAAATGATGAGTTTTTGACTGATAACTTTTTAATCAAAATGAATATATAAATAATGTGGGAGAGAATTCTCACCACAGACCAGATATGGCTAAGATTCTAACCACATTGTTCACATACTTTAAAAATAAATAATCAAAGTCCTCAGAGTGTGATGCAATATACGTTTATTGCATGAACTCAATGCAGCATACAACAAATGGAGCTGGTCCTGGGAGTGGCTGAAGCCACCTTCACAATGCACCAATGCACCAGTTCCTTCCAAAAGGATATGCATTACCTCATCTCTCTGAAGTTGGGCGCCCCTGCAGTACCAGCCTCGCAGAGTCCCCGCCCACTCTCCAATACGTCATTTATGTCATATCCTCCCTTTACAACAAGCATAAGTTGTCACCAATATTTACTGCTCCTCTCAGTAGTGGAATGAGACATACCATGTTTCACCGTCTGCATGTTTTGTCAATGACCCCACCACACACTGGCAGAGGCCCCCTCTTTATCTCACATGCAGCCCCTAAAGGGCCTCACAGGCCTCTTCTTTTTGAACACACAAAACTTGATATTTCTTGTAATACAAAAAATTGTATAGTTACGACTTTTAATACAAATGATTACATTGATTCACCCCTATAACAATGATTATGTATTGTTACAGTGTTTATCATGATTGTTACAATGATTATCTTAAGGGAACATGTTATTTCTCCGACAATAAGATAATTTGAGCTGAGTTGTCTTTGACAGCCGTGGTCTGTTTCTTTAGAAAACAACAGTTAACAGCTAATGTTAAGTACTCATGTCCAGATGTTTGTCTGGTACCGTATATATGTTTTATCATGTTTTTACGTATGAAACAATGTAAATAAGTGCTGCAATAATTTTGCTAACCTTGCAAGTTGTAGGCCAGCTCTACAACTTGACACCGCCAGATCCTGAGTAACACCCGACGAATACATAAATTTAGCCAAATGACCATTGCACGTATGTATTTGTTCCTCTAGCCTTGCTCCACTCATGCCCAGCGGGTTAGTTGCTCGACCTCAAAATCATCGTGATTGGCTGCTCCGCTGGAACGCGCATCGCAATGATTTGTCATCGCACGCATTCCTGTTCCTCCGCTTAAAAATGACAAAAATTTTAAATCGAAGGACGCGAAGGTGAAAAGTTAGCGTGAGAAAAGGCGTGTGTGGCGTGAGATCGTGAAATCTGTGTCAGCTGCGTAAATCTCACTCTCAATGCGTGAGAGTTGGCAGCCCTGTATAACATATATATATATAATCTTTATTAGTATATACTTTTTTTTTAAGGAAAATTGATGCATCTCTTGTCAATACATTTGTAGAACACTTCCTCAAAACTACGTTAGCAACGCCCACAAGCTAGCTGCAAGCGACAGCGACACAGCGACTTAGCGCCAAAAAGTCGCTGCCAGTGTGAGCGCAGGGTAAGACAGTAGCTCATGTCAGTTAATTGTCATTTTATGTAAAGTCCTACCAATTTTCAGTGGTAAACTTGTCATTACAGATATGCTTTGTAATAAAGTAACCACTGCAGTTTAGTCAGAATTGTGCTCAACTATGCAGAACAAAAGATATTCATGTTTATTTTCAGGTGGAAAAAAAAAAAGAAGAAAAAACTCTGATGTCACAGTCTGGCAATGTCGGAGTCAGTTTGGATCATGGTAAACATCACTTGTGTACAACCTGATGTGCGACCTGATACGTCACAATGGACAGACAAACATGCCAAACAGCTGCCTCTTCTTAGTAATTTTCCGTACATTACGCTGTAGAATAGCGCCCATTGATATGAAAAGGGGGTTGGGGGGGGGGGGGGGCGGTGTGTGTGTGTGTCACGCTGTTTTTCTTTGTGTTGAAGTATGCGCTTCATGCCTTTTTTTTTTGTAGTCTCTCAGCCTGCCCTAGTGGTTCCACCACGCAAAGAAGAGCCTTCGCTGATGCTGAGGCTTGGGACACGTGGTGACATGTCTAAGGAATGGAGTCCAAACGGGAGAAGGGCTGTTTGGGCCATTTCACCGCCCATGCTGAGCAGCCATGCATTTTGGAGGGATGGTGCCCGGGCACGTATTAACCCCAGCACACAGATGACCTAGTTGCACGAAACAGCGTGAAGATGGCTAGACACGCGATCGGTTCCTATTGCTCCCCCCTTACCAAAAAAAAAAAAGAAAAAAAAAAAGAGACCTGCGGGGTTGTCTGCGAAACAGGGTGTATCTGTGTACACACACACACTGACCGCCTCAGAGGAAACGTGCTAGTGTGTCAAGAAGGTTTGCACGAATATTCTGACAAATTAAGGGGGGGGGGGGAGCCTTATAAGCTAAGGTCTCTTTAACTAAATAATTACAAAACAAATTCCTGGTGTTCAAAGGAAAATGGAACAACATCTTTGTCGAGCTGTTTCTACAGCCCATTTACTGCGTTGTTTATAAGAAAATGCCACGTCTGACGACGGTTTATGTGATGCATATACTGTGGCTTTAAGTCACCTTTTTTAGAGTTTTTTTTTTTGGTGAAACTTGAACATATTCCATCAAAACAGTGACAGAAACAGGATTTAATTGGAGCTCTCACAGGAACTAGGGATTATGGATAATTATATGTTGTCATTTGGTGTACTGTGGAAATTTATTGCTGTTTTCTTTCTGTCTTTCATCATTGTTTCAAGGGTACCCACAAAACAATACAGTTTCCGCCATGACAAATGAGGATACCATTCATGTGTGTTTATGGTAATTAAGACATCTGAAATTGTCTGAGGATCAAGATTTACAAAGATATCTACCCTGGCTTTTTACCAAAGACAAAACAAGGACTTGAAACCCAAATCCACTAAGAAGATTCCAGACTAAGCTGCTCAGCAAAGATCACATTGATCACAGACACTGCTTGTAACAGCAGGACAGCACAGGCTGATGCACCTTCACTAACGCTGCTTAGCGTAGATTAACGAGTGATACGTTTCATTCATGGAATCCAGCATCTTTTACCTCACGCTCATTTTTTTTGGTTAATTTCATCATTCTGATTGAAAGACTGATATACTTATTCGTGGATTAACTTGGTGTGTTCGGTGTGGATCACGCACAGCAAGATTACACTAGAATTCCACTAGATTTTGTTTTGATACAAATTTTCATTTTATTATGCCTTAGCAGGAAAAAGCTAGTGTGGATACATTAAAACAAACAAACAAAAAAATGATCCAATATTGTCAATACAATGTACAGTTATCTCTCATTATGATAAACATTAAGAAAGAAGTGTACAAGATGTCTGTAATCTAGTGCTAATTTACCTCATAGACACAATATGTATGTAATACAGAGATCTAAAAAAAATCCCTTCCCTGACAAAGCTCAGAGGTAGCTAAGTGTGTCAGTGTGTTCACTGCTTTATGCCACTATTTAAGACTTGCTTTGCAGGTAACAGTTGTGGTGCGCTCTCTTGCAGTTGTTGTTATAGTCTTCCATAGTCCTGATGCTTTGGCTTAAAAGTCTGCTTGGCAAAACATAGAGAGTGTAAAGCTGGACCTGAGCAGTTCCTGGTACTTGTCCTTGCGTTGTCCTTGCAGAACAGAGCAAACTGCTTAACAGTTCCAGGGACAAGGACACAAGAGGTCTAAAACAGGAGATAGAGATAAGCAAGGCAGAGACAGCCTCCGAAGCATGAGACGTTGTATTTCTTATTTATGCTACAATAATAACAATGTTCTTTTTTGCCTGGTACTCCCAAGGTTTCCTCACAGAACTTGTGAAGGGATTTTTTTTTTTTTTTTTTTTTAGTGCTGAGAGCTTTACTGACTGTGCCTTAATATGACAGGTGAGGTAGGATAATGGAAAGAATATGAAGTATAGTGGATCTGTGGATATTTGACTTCTAATCAATCTAAACTCTGTCGATTTGTGTTCATTGTTCTCTAGAAATGTGACATGACCTCTGTCCTTTGACCCTTCATGGTTACCTGTGGTTGGCTACCATCACTGTTTCTGACTTAGAAAAAAAAACATGCAGTTTTTTTATAGTCAGCATCAGACGAGAGTTGCTCAACAAGTCAGTTATCTTGTCTTTTGCTTCTGTATGTACCTTCTTTGTCGTCTTGACATTAATATAAGTGACTGTGTCACGTACAAACATATTGCTCTTCAGACAAACAAAAGCCAGGTCTTTGATGTATTTACCAAATAGAAGGGGGCCTAAAATTGATCCTTGTGGAACCCTGATAAAAAAGTCATTGAATACTGATCAATATTTTACCATTATTTCTGGTGCACTGTTTAAATGGCCACCACTTTGTCTGCCATGTTGGATGTGATTGGGAGCAGAGAGTGAATTATACAATGACAATCGGGGGGGGGGTCAACTTTTTCTCCAGGGCTATATAGCATAGGATATATGAATGTTTTGACCCCCCCCCCCCCAAAACTGTTTTTTTTTTTACCTCTTTTGGGGGGGGGGGGGGTGTCAAAGTCCAGTCTGGAAATTGGAAAGTGTTTTGAAGATTTTCGATATCACTTTTTCCTCTGGTGTGATTAATAAAAGCAGTGGTAAAGCATGGAGCAAGAATCTTTTTTAGTAATTACATGTGCCTTTAGAGTCCTTTTCAAGAGCAAGTTGTAGCACTACAGCCAGGGTTCGAATTATGGGGAGGACTGACCCCCCTAATTAAGATTTGGACCCCTCCAAAAGAGGTAAAAACAACAGTTTTTTGGGGGGGGGGGTGAAACATTTATATATCCTATGCTATATATCCCTAGAGAAAAAGTTGACCCCCCCCCAACTGTGAATGTATAATTCGCACTCTGACTACAGCCAGCAAGTTTTTTTTTTTTTGTGTGTGTGTGTATGGCCTTTAAATGACAAATTGTATCCATAGACTTGTCTATACACCATACACAAAGCATCTCTGTCCTCGGAAGCCAGGAGGTCATTCCAGTTTGTCACAGTTCTTTCTTAAAATTTCTTAGTTACTTCTGGTTGCAGAGGTACTTTTGTCTTGTGTGTGTACACAAACCTTTTTATGAATCATACTCTTGGTGATCAGAATCAGATTATAATCACATCAGTTACTGTGCAGTAATCCTCTGGTTTATCATTTAGTTTGTCTGCAAAAGAAAAAAAACAAAAAAACAAAAGATGAGACTTGGTCTTTTGATTCTAGTTTGAGCATGACTGATGACGTCATCGTAGACTTTGACCAGATCTGCAGTGGAGATATATATATATATATATATATATATAGTGTTTCCATCATAAATTAAATAAACTGAATTTGTGAAACTCAAAAAGTGGTGAAGCATGTGTAAAGCAGGGTTGAACAGAAGTTCAACCAAATACTGTACTTGCTTGTGCTGAACTACAACAAATGAAACAGGAATAGTTTTAAATTACGACATGTCAAATTATGTGTGGATAATGAGACCTAACCTTAAATAACGTAGGCCTTTTTATTGTCTTTGATGAATTCCCTTCCCAGGTCACCGTAAAGTCAAACGCAATGCTAATAGATTTCCTCACATGTGTGGTCTTGTCATTCAAACTACACCAAGAGATGTGGAAAATATTCGCGGGAATTAATCTTCCGCGACGTCCTTGGTGTTAGCGGCAACATTGTACTGTAAACAGATTCTTTCATTCTGATGCAAATCTCAAAACATGTTTAATAGGGTAGTTTGACTCTGTTTCTATCAGCATAGCGAGTAAGCCACTGATTCTGAACTGAACCAGAAAAACAAGGGACCATGAACGAGAAATGAATATTTTCATTTTCCAGTAAAGACACTTTATTCAGTTAAATAGTTTTTGATAAACAGTTCACAAACGACTTCTCAGGATCCTCAAAAAATATAAATGCACATATACTTATTTTAACATTTTGTGCTGGACCCCCCCCCCCCCCCCCCCCCCCCCCCCCCCCCCATGTGTCTCATCTCACCAAATGGCCTTGTGTCAAATTAAGTTCTATGTTTTTGTCCTGACAAAAGGATACAACACTATACCTTAAGCAAAACACTGCATGCACTAAAATTGCTATACTTTTCTTTTAATGCATGAAAACACATGCCAGTGCATTTTATATGATCATATAAATTCCTTTATGTTTCTTAGCTATTTTTTGATAATGTTAGAAAGAACTACATTTTACCTTTTTTTTTTCCAGAAATGTCTTTCATATGTTTCTTTTCGTATACTCTCATATGTTTCTAAAATTGATATGAATGGCTAATAAAAGTGGTTACTCTGTCAGTTCAGTTTGATCAAATGTTTCCTTGCATACTAAAATATTTCTCTAAGATTATTGTGCAGCTATGCTTGGCCCAAGAGCATAAAAACAACACAAAAAACATATCAAAAAGCCCACATAAATGGTCTGCAGGCATAATTGAAGACTTCACCTGAAGGAGCATAGCGTGCTGTGCTGAAACAACTTGTCTGGACTTCTGTTTTGGCTCATTTTGCATGATGCTGTTATACTTCCATGGAAGATTTGTTAGACTGTATTGCCTAAGTTCATTTTGGGAAATCGTGTATGCCTTATATGTTTCTATTCTTGAGTCAATGTGATCTTTTCACCATGTACTGGAATTTCTTTCTACGATTTCTAAAATTTTCCACCATCATTCTACCCCCTCTCTGACTTCCAGTAAATTCCCTCCCCAATTTCCCCATAATTTCCTCCAGATTTTTCCATTCACTCCACATCCGCCTCCTCCTCATCTGCGCCAGGTGAGAACTCTTTCTCGGGCAATAGTCCATACTCGTTCAGGAAGGTTTCAACGTCGGTGGCGAAAAACTCTTCGCTGAGATGCTGCGTTACGGCCAAGAAGTTGCCCAGCAGCTCCCCGGACTTGTACACCAGTAATGCAGGCAGCACATCATCCGAGAAACGGTCTCCTGCCCCTGTGGCGGCTGCACTGATCTTGCAGAACTTCACGCTTGGGTACTCGGTGGCCAAGCAGTCCAGGCAGTTGTTAAGGGCCTCGCAGCCTTTGATTCCGTCCTTATAGATGTGCACCACCACCACGGTGAGGCGGTGCTCCTTCTCGATGACCTCCAGAAAGGCTTCGCCGCTATCTAGCTCGTAGACGCCCTCAAATTTCGGCCCAAAGCTGAGGCGTTCGTGCATTTCCTGCATGCACTGCTTACGGTATCGACGCAGACACTTCTCGTCATCTTCCTTAATCAGCTCGTACTCCTGCGCGCTCATCTAAGCAAGAAAGAAACACAGAGAGTTAGCTTAAGAAAAGGGGATTTGGCACGATGAACCTCTAGACCTTATGATGTGAAAACAGCCAAATAGAAATTAAACACTTACTTTGACGAGGTCACAAGCATTACCAGTGTCAAGTGATTGCCTGTGTCTTCTTGGATGATACAATAACCAATGTAATAAATACTTACATGTGTTTGTGCATGTGCAAGAGACAGTGTGGGAAGAGATTGAGAGAGTGAGAGAAATAGGAGTGGGACAGGTTACCTTGCGGTTGAGCCCACCCTTAGCGTCATCTTTAGGTTTGTGAGGGGAGGACATCTGTCTCAGCAGCTCTCTCTTGTTGGGAGGCAAAGACTCTTGGTCCATACTTTCCAGCTTAAACTTTCTCCAGTCATTGATGACACCCTTTGGTCCTGAAGATGGTTTGGAAATGAATGGATGGTTTGGATGAATGAATGAATGTGTCGTTAAATAGGTTTGTCTGACTGTCAGACAAAGGTGACCTTGTCAATTATTGTGCCCGGTCTGCCTGACGCAGTTTGACAAGGAAGATCTACTTCTAGATAAGTTACAGTTCTGTGTCTCGGCATCTGATATTCCTCGAAACTAGTCCCGAAGATTTTTTTCCCCTTACTCCACAATATTATACTGATTTTCGCCTAGCAGTTTATAACCGATAAGACGACCACAGTCTTTGAGATGAAAATGAGAAGGAGTCCAGGACCAGATTTGTGAGTCCTATCCTTCGTTTTTCAATTTTTTTTTGAGGACCTGAACTCACGTGGAGCCACGTCTGACAGTGAGTTAAGAGTTTGACTAGCGCTAATGCGTGTTTTCCACTGAGCTCTGATACTAAATGAGTTTCCTGATCTGAGATCTGAGATCTGAGACTGTTTATAAAAGGAAGAGTTGCAGAAGGCCCTTAAGATATCGTCGTAGTCACAGGTGGATTAGGCCCAAAGAAAAAAAACCTTAAGCCTGCCACGTCACCGAGCTCAGGTTGTGTAATAGCAATCAGCCAAAGTAGCTTAGCGTGTCTGTCACGCTGTCAAGGCGGCAAGGCACTGAATATCACGAGATTTCTCAATCCATCCTTCTCTTGTCTGCCTATCTCCTGTTCTCCCTAATGCTTTATCGGCTCCTTACTTCCTTTACGTAGTCGTAGATCTATATTTTAGTGGCCTTTTTGAAATTTTGGGCAGAGAGATTTTCTTAACAGAAAGTTTGCTCACAAGCTGAGTAAATTAAAAAAAAAAAAAGAAAAAAAAAGCTACTCAGCACCATGCTTTAAATGTTTAGATTGGGCGGCCAGTTTTTTTTAGGGCCCTAAACAGGAGTTTGTTATTAATTTAAACGAACATTAAAGACTATGCTTTGTGTCGCTGAATTGGGAACAATGGAGTAATATATAACATAAGAACAGTTAAATTCATGGACCAAAATATCCTCTCACCTGTACTTTGGGTGACATTAGTACATACATCTCGTAACATACATGCAGACAGATTAGAGAGACAGAAGAAAAGGGACAGTGGGGATTTCCTGCTCACCTGTGTGGGTAACAGTCACCTCTTCCTCATCCACTGTATTGCCTGACATCCTGGAGAGTTACCTGAGCAACTAGTGAAGCAAAAAATGATGGAAAAGAAAGTATTTGAAACAAGAGGAAATAATTAATAATCGTTCAGCAACTGATGTGCTCTCATAGACACCACTCTTAGTTCTCGGTTAGGATAAAATCCATGTGGAAAATTGCATTCACAAGTCCTTAGAGAGAGATGTCATATGTGTATTTTATTGTAGTGAAAAAAAAGGTGTTCAGCCACAGACAAAGTCAATGGCCGCTGTTTTTTTTTCTTATTTTTCCTTCTATTCTGTATGCTTTCCAACCCTACAGATTACACGTAACCTTGGAGTGAGCACACCAAGTTAAAGTTATACGTCAAGGTCTTGGCTCATTCCACCAAGCATTATATAATACCTTACAACTAAACAACAACAACAACAACAAAAAAAACAGGATACGTTCTGTCATTGTCCTGTGCTGTTTGCTTGGCTCTGGTCCTTGTCTCTCAGAATGTATTAGGTTAATGAGGTATTAGGAGATTATTTATTGATTGGATTTGTAAGTTTGGTTAGTCCAGGTGGCGGAATTCCTGTGGTGTCCACACTGTTGCCTTTTGACATCATTATTCTAAGAAACAGGAAATGATGTCACATCATGATTTCTGGTGGATTGAAGCCTCAGTCCTTTCTGTGCATCCCTGCGATGACTTAAAATACAGGTACAAGCTAAATTCTTTGTTGTACAGAACCGCCACAGAGCTGAATCAGATTGGTTCCCCTACAAGTAAAAACAGGCTTAGAGAATGTGATCAGTAACCTAAGCCTGCCAAAAATGTATCTCCTCTAATCTTTTTGGAGTGAAGTGCAGCTTTTGAAACAATGCACGTGAACAATGCACCACTCGGCAGTGCGACTGGCTCCTACTTATTGCAGTGGATCTCTGATTGGCTGGGCACTGTACGGTTAAAGATCATCCCCAGATTATGAGGAGAAGGTGAAAGGCAGCAAAAGTACAAACCAGAACTGGACCGATGCAGTTTAGGGAAGTCTGATTCATTGTCTTAAAAACTGGGCTGATCTGGTTAATACAGCTTTTATTTGATCTCATAAATACTGGTGACGGCAGCTGAACCTTTTCTGTTGTTTCCCATTTTCTTTTCCACTATAAACGTTCCTCTTTTCTTTATAGACTTCTACTAGTTAAAATCATCTGTGAATATGGTGCCATGTTCGACAGCAATACTGCAGAGACACATTCCTGTAACAACTGAATGATTATGACGATGTTCTCAATACACTCATCGATTTCTCTGTAAAATATGTTGAGTTTGTCTGAATTCATTGTGTAGGCTCCGTGTGCTCCATGGAATTCATCTTGAGATTCTGTTACTGTTAGCGGTTTAATGCCAGAATAGACCCCAGTTGAGGATCTCGGAAACACTGGCCCACAACATACACCAAAAATTTAAAAGGACAGACAATCTTCACTTTCTTCTCTTTTAGGGAAACCTTTTTCTATGATTTCAAAGAGTTTTTGAATTCAGCTGTAACCCTCACACCTCATGTTTTACAGACTTCAAACAAAAAAGTCACTAGCCTTAACTCACATAGAGGAAGGCACTAACGTATTTGAAATATCTTGACAGTACATATGTAAAAATGTAGAACTCTTTGCTACATTATCTCAATCTCAACCTCCTGCTGGCGGCCTCAGAATTACCAAAGGTCTGGGACTGGGCCAAAGTGACTCTACCTTTCATTAGATCTCTGGCTGTTGCTTTACTGTGTGTGAGACAACATTGAAACTAATGTAAGATACGGCCTAGGCACTGTTAGTCCTGAACATTGTATCAGATCAGAGGGTTTAAAGTACCATTAATTCCAATGACCTCAAAAGCTTCACACACACCCATACACACACACGCACACACACACACACACACACGCACATACACACACATATACACACACATTCAGTCACCATGATCCTGGCACGATGGGTGCTTTGATAGACGTCGATCAACCATTAGGACTTAGATCTAAAGTTTTCACGTGTCTTGCCAAAAGGTCAGATGTTCTTGGCAAATGGTATGCCATGAATCCAGATAGCTGACTAATTAGAATATGGGTCTTAACAAGCAAGTGGAAATGACTCATAGAGACAGAACAGAATATAGGCTAATGTATTTCAGATCTTTAATATGTATTTTCATAATATATTGTAAAAGTACTTTCTTTTTATGTAATTTTAATTTTGTTCTTTGAGTTCTAGAACATGAAAATGTGCCTGAAAACCACAAATGATTCCAGCAAAAATACAACGTTTGGCTCAACGTGTCAGAATCAGATTTTTCAACACATACTCATCCATGAGTGGCTTATACACTATGCTGCTCTGAGATTGTGAAATACAGTGGTATTTTAGACAGAGTAAAGCACGTTCCTGCATTGCACAAAGCCCTGTCACAATACCTATAGATTTGACTGCAGAGATAATTAGCCGTCTGCTCACCTGAGACGTTATTGAGAAGAGGGTAAGTCACTGAATCAAAACAATGACTGTCTTCTTCGGTCCCACCGAGCCAGGGACGGTGCTGGGATATGAAAACCTATACTACGTGTTTCCTCTTTAGGAAATAAAAGATTAATGGCATTCATAGAGATAGTGATACAAAGATGTTTTTGTAATAATTCACTTTATCACAAGAGCACCCGTAGGACAGCTGAGCCAATTACATCCGGAGGGTCCTGGGAAGGCGCTTTGAAAATATATTTTACAAAGCTGCAGGCTGCCTCATACTTTTAGAAGTTACGTTACAGTGAAGTTAAAGTTGCCTGTGACAAGTGGCTCACTCAGACTTGTCAAATCAACCACATTTTTAGGGTGTGAGTTGTGGGGGCGGAATCAAGAGGAGAGACAGAATTCTTTGTATATTTGCTGACCTATAAAATGAATTACCCACACCTCACCGTGACGCATCATGACGGTCAGAAAGGAAAAGTCAAAGCGTTGTTTTACATCATTAGCTTTGCCACAAGAGAAAGTAATGACTGACAAACGATAAAACAATTTCAGTTTTGTTTAACTGCTGCCAGGGTACTAGAAAGTGTAATGAAATGCTCAAGTGGGCTCTGTATGGTGGAACTACACCCCAACGCTACATCCAACAGCAGGGATGAAATCGTTCAGGCCTAGATCCCACAGTCTGCATAGCCAGACCCCGGCAGTCCACCACAGCAAATCAAATTATATCCTACTCGTTAAATTTCCTCATTAATGTATGCAAAACCAGTGCGAACAGGTGACCGCCCACCATCAAAGCCATTCAAGCCGAGATGCTTGTCTCTTACCTGCGTGTAGTGTATTAGTAAATAAATCCTAAGTACGGGACACTGCAGGATGGCTGAAAAGTCAGTTTCTCCTCATGAGCCTGTATCTTTGTGAGAGTCTGGTGAGGTGGATGGATGGAGGGATGAAAAGTGTTTTCTGGTGTATGGGCAGGGCCTTAGGGAGCTTTCTAAGAGTGGGGGATGCTGTAGTACAGCCATGGTTCACACAGAAATAGCCTGGTGTTCCTAAGAGGATTTAAGTACAGGAATTAAAGACCTGCAGTAAGTTACAGCATTCAGCAGCCCATGTGTGTGTGTGGGGGGGGGGGTGGGGGGTGGGTGTGATTGAGAGAGCTAGAGTGAAACAGAGAGAAAGAGAAAGAGAGAGAGAGAGAGAGAGAGAGAGAGAGAGATGGACAGGTAGAGGTGAGCAGGTGGAACAAGTGGGGGAACAGAAAAGAGGAGGGGTGAGAGAGAGAGAGAGAGAGAGAGGGAGAGAGAGAGAGAGAGAGAGAGAGAGAGAGAGAGAGAGAGAGAGCGAGAGAGAGAGAGAGAGAATGCTCCTTATTTCGTGTAAATCCAAAACCAGGGAACCAGGGAAGATCTCAGCACATAACATGTCACATGTCACTGTAAAAATAATTCCAACAGAATGGAGCAGTTCCTGTAAGTATGCACTGATTATATAAAGTGTATCTGGTTTTATGGCATGTTTTTTTTTTTTAAAAAACAAAACTCTGTTTACAGTTTGACTGAGAATAGCCTGGACTTTTGACAGAAATTTTACAGATAAAGTTCCACATCTTGCAGTGACAAGCTCATTATCCCCCCTTGTTTGGTCTATTTGTTCGTTTGTTTAGGAGAAAGTTCATTCCTCACAGACTTCAGAACCAGATTGTAAATCACCGGCCTCTCTCTAGCGCTTAGTCAGGGTTTTTTTTTTCTTTTTTTTAATGGTGCCAAACATTTCATGTCCTTCTGAGAGGAAGTCAACCCTAAACACACTGCCTGGTCTGTAATCTTTAAAAAAAAATGAAAGGGATGCATTCAGAGCACAGCCACCATGCTAATATTTATATTATACGGAGAGCTTATCAAAGGGAAGTTCTTTCACCTCGCCCCCTGCCCCCCCCCCCGTGTTGCATCAGAAGGAAATAAAGTTCATCAGATGTCTTCTGCTTTATGATCTCACGCTTGCTTGGCACTTTCTTTGTTCTCAGATTCTATGGCAGCTTATCAGAGCAATCTGAACCAGCCTCAGAGAGAGAGATAGCGCTGATGAGAGAGGCCGAAGATGGAGGATAGAGAAGAGCGGAGAATGATTCTGTATCTCAACGTCAGGATCAGTCAGATGACGCCAAAGAACCATCAGAGAAAGTTTCCCCACCTCCAATCATGGGTTTAGTCATTATTGATAAAAATGTATAAAGGATGCTAGATTAGCTCTGTTTTGACCTTTACCAAATTGGCAGAGAACCAGTTCCTTTCAGCGATGGCTGCTTTTGAGATAGTTTGGACCTGAAGTAAGGATGTAGTGATATCTGTAAAAATGTATATTACAACGTCATTTGGACCTGAAGTAAGGATGTAGTGATATCTGTAAAAATGTATATTACAACGTCATTTAATATTATAATAAATATTATATCCCTTGTGTGAGTGTTTGTAGGTAGGTCAGATAGTTTTGTTTGATTTTATAGTTTTTTGTATTATGATTTTTCTATTATTATTATTATTATTATTATTAATAATAATAGTGGTAGTAGTAATGGTAATATTAATAGTAGTAGCAGTAGTTATGTATTTATTTATCATCAAAAACATTCATTTACCACAACCTAGAAACTGCATTAATTTACTATGTCAACTGTGTCAACAGTGAATTTCCTAATAAATTGCTCTAACAAATCCACAGACAGCTGGGCGTGTCCACCACAGCCCCCTGAAAGCATCCCTTCCCCTACCACTAAACAGTCCCCTTCTAATATCTCCCCAGTCTCACCAAACCCCCCCCCAGGACCTACCCACCTTCAGAAAACACAGTGACAAAAACATCCCCAGCCGCCTATTTTTGCAAACAAACAAATAAATATGTAAATTACGAACCGGAATCTTTCGGCACCTTTCCACTTAAAGCTTACCTGGACTCCAGTTTCCTCTTTGAAATGTTTCAGCTCAGGTTCAGATTTCACCACAGCAAATACATGAGCTTAGTCAGGCACGCCAACAACTTCCTCCTCTGCCCCGATGCTCGCTCCTTTAACATACATATCCTGCTTGACCTTGGTGCTGCTTTTTACATAATGGATTTCAGACATTCATCAGCACTCTATTCTTTATATTAGCCCTGACTTTCCTCCGATATCACCAGCACTGCCCTTCCTCAGTTAAAATTATATCCCTCTGACAGATAGTGTCAATTAACTGTTATATTAATATCAGCATCTACATATCTGTCTTAGCCCTTTTCTCCATAGGTGTTTGCTAAGGCTCTCTGCTCGATCCCCTCCTATTCATCCTCTATAGAGTTCACTTTGGTCACATTATTCCCGTAACAAACTTTTTATTGCTGTCCTAGCGACATTCAGCTCTGTATCTCTATAATCAATCGGTGGCTGACATCTACTCCTACCTGCCTCTCTCTTAGAAATGAAATCCTTGGTTGAGACAGAGCCCCTTAAACTAAATTAGGACGAATAAGAAATAATTGTCTTGGGCCTTAAATCGCCCACCATATCCACTCGCAATTTCTCCCCCGGCACTGGTTTAACGTCCTCACACATACACGGCCTTGGTGCTATTTTGGACCCCATCGTCCATCTCATTCAAACCTTGTGCCAATCATTCGGCAAAGTAGGCTTTTTGAATCTCACATATACTACCTGTCACTGTTCATCTCTCTCTTGATGGACAGAGAGAGAGAGAGAGATGGACATCTCTCTCTTGATGGACTGTCAAAATATTCAAGTATGCATTCGTAACCTTCATCTGCTGCAACAGTGTTGGTCTTAGCACGGCTTATGTACCTCGACACAGCTTATCTGTCTTGCTCTGCTGCCTGTCTGCTGTGAAAACATTCAACCGACTTTCTGGTGCCAGTTTATCTGATAATGAGAGGAGTCTCACTGACTTTGTCAGAGTTGTGTTTTCGGAAGATACAGTAATATACCGACATTACGCTAAAACGAAAACTGTGAGGTTTATTTTATGTAAACTTGACGTAAATTACAGAACGGAAAACACTGACTGAGATGGGACGATTTAACCGTTAATATTTACTTTTTCTCCTGTTTGGAGAACAGGTTTGCTGTTCCGCTCAGTTTACACAACAGCCAATGTATAGATACATTTAGTATGGAAAAAGTAAATTTGAGGCGACAGGAGTCAGACAAGATTTCTCAGTGTTGGTTATGTATACAGTACATCTGAGCGGAGCACTTAGTAATGGTGTTCTTCTACTTATTGTAGGATGTTTAATCTTTTTGGGTGGAACAAATATAAATGTGGTTAGTGCCCTGAGAGATACTTTTGGACACGATTCTGTTTTTTAATTGGCTGCATTTGTCATGCCACCACAAATTAAACCCAGATGAGGATAAGAGGTTTTTAATGTGCTGTCTCCAGGCAGAATTTGTAAAAGAATTGCTGTGAATTGGGATTCATGCCACACAAAGCTTGCCCTCGCAGATATACTTAACGGCAGAACATGAAACACACCTCAGCCGAAACATACTGTAAATCTTTTGATGATGAACTAATTTACTTATACGACTAATTAATTCACTTATACAAAAAAGAAAAAAAATGCTCCAAACAGGTTTCAGTCTGCTATCTGACAGACAGAAAAAGTGCTTAATATTCTTCAGTCAGGAAAGAGGCCAACCTGTGAAGAAAGACAGAGTTCGTGGACATAGTAGGGCAGCACTAGAGTGTGCAATACTTTTATAATTCAGCAGTCATTCAAAATACTTTATGACTATCAGAATACACTGCCAGAGGAGAAACAAGATATTGATAACTTTTAATATTTACATCAGCAAAGTGATGTCAGAGTCGTTATCAAGGCAAAGAAAATCTTAGTGAGCAAAATGTTGTACCTTTAGTGATTCATAAGGTAGCACTGAATAGTTACTGTGTTACAGTAACAGTACAGGTTTGCTTGTAGGAGACAGGTGGTATCCTTTAGATGAACCTTATGTTGGGAAGGTTGAGAAATTCCCAGACTGTGGAATCTCTGGAGTTCTTGGAGGCATTGTGCTTCACACGAAAAGCAAACGCTAGGTAGAATTTCAAAGCTCCAAATGCCGTCTGCTCCAGATGAGGAATGTGCGGCGTGTCTGTTTCTTGAAGCACTTGATTATTCGAGACAAGCAAATTGCCTCAGGTTTAGGGAGTACTGTCACACCACAAGAAAGGTTTGAGATCAAGTCCACAAAATGTATCAGCAGACTGTTATGGTACTTGTTTTGTTTTTTTTTAAAACATTCAAATAATTAATTGGCTAATGAACAAAAGTGTAAATAAAGTTAAAGAATATCATGAAATGCAGATGTTTGAAAAAAAAAAAAAAGTTCAGTGCTTTTTCATTTCATAGGTGTATAGAATTATTTTTGCATGAATTCCGTTATGTGCTCTGTAACACATTTTGTATGTGGAGACTTTGCCTTTCAGACATATTTGTAATAAATTCTAACAAAAAATATAGAGATCATACTGCCCAGTTAAGAAAAAAAATGAAAGGGCATGTAGTAGGTCTGGACACACACAGAAGATCTCACAATTTCAATTTACAGACATTTCACACAGTCCTATGGTTCTTCCTCTTTTAATTGATCATTTAATCGAAGTGTTTTTTTTTCACAATCTCCCCTCAATTGTATGTGCAAGAAGAGTAAAGCAGAAAATAGAAATGTGTAATTCCAGTCACATGGTTAAAGATTCTTAATATGTTTTAGATTCTTTTTAGAGTTATTAACAGCTCTCTAGCTACCCCTTCCTTGTTTTAAAAAGGCATCAATGTAGTATCTGCTAAAGAAGCCGGAATGCTGACAGAAATCGAGTTACATCAGTTTCAGATAATTGCAGACTGTTACCATATCTTTGAAAGTTTCTACAAAAGCTGGTCTCTCGACAGTTACGAGCCTTTGTGAAAAGAAATAACCTTTGTGGAAGTTATTAAACAATGATTTCGCTAAGGGCTTTGATGCATCCACTCTTACATGCATCCATTGATTGCTAGGGACAGCGAGTTTAGATAAAGCTTCTGCGGTTTGAACTCAAAGTACTGGATGCCGACGCAGTTTGACGGGGCCTAGGTTAAACCCGGGGCGTCATGTAGTTTCAGACACCGAGCATTTCGCTCTGCTGTATATTCTGTATTAGGAAAACTGCTGGCATTCTGGCTTTGGAAAGCTCATTGGTTACCTGATAACATTACATTTTATTTGGTAAGTAGTCTTACAACTTTGTATATTACATTAGTTTGTTTCTTTTTCTATAAAAATATGGAAATATCAGCTACTTGTCATATTTATTTGAGTATATTAACTAGATAACTGAGGAGGATGATCGTGGAATAACTGACCAGCAAATGTTTGCTATAATACTATTCCAAGATGTTATCATGTATGCAAGAATGATCATTGAGACCTGCTCTTGCCCAAGCTTGAAGCATGCTTTGCTTTGGAAAAAGGGGCAGTATTATTCCTTGTACTGCAGGAGACAAGTAATCTTCATCTGTTGACTTCAGATTTTCCACAACATCCTTGCCAGCCTCTGGTGAGGTGCGTCAGTCTAGCTTGTCATTGGGGCTTGTTGAACAAAATTGTCAAACTGTCATCTTCACACCTGTTTTATGTATGCCTCCAACATCCTGTTAACCTGGAAAAGACTCAAAGAAGAAAGTTCCCTCTTTCTGTTGCAGTGGGTTTATTAGTTGACAATATTTCATCCTCAACTCCCATGGAGTGCCTCAAGGGCCAATTCTAGTCCCAGTTTTATTGTGTGTGTGTATATATATATATATATATATATATATATATATGCAGACAGGACACACATTTTATACTGATTGTACCAAAGTCTAAATAATCTGTTTATCAGTCTCTGTGATTCGAAAAAGTGAATGGCTGTTTTGTTACAGGCTCTTTTGCTTGACCTGTTGATATCAAATCAAGAATCAAAACATATCCATTCAAAGCTGGACCTTCTAATCTACAATATAACACTGGCTGAACTGGACTTTGGGGTTAGTTTTGAACCATCTCTACATTTGAAGTTGCTTACTAAGAGGCTTATTCAATCTTGTATTACCAGATGAGGAATTGTAGATGCTGGAATTGGGTCATTTTCGTCTCTTGCAGATATTAAGAAGATTTTAAGAAGATTCTTTCTTGGTAAATCACTTTTTACCTGCAAACTGTCCGGTCTAAAGTTGGTTTGGACCACTGCGGCTGAACTTTTGTACACTGACTTTAAGATATTATTTTTCACATTAAACATTGGCTGACCTCTGATGATAACACATAACAGAACTTGTAATACCTTACGCTGATGTCATTTGACACACAAAGATAATTTGACTATTACAGAGTCTAGACTTGGAAAAAAAGGAGACCTTGCCTTCTCTATTAGAGCCCTCAGGGCCTTGTCTTCTCAACAAGCTAAAAGTTGGCAAGAGAGTGTTTTCTTTAAAACCCTTTTGAAGATTCTTTTCTATGCATTAGCTTTTCATTTTTTATTTTGTTTTCTTTTTTTATGACATTATTATTATTATTATTATTATTATTATTATTATTATTTTTGTTGTTGTTGTTGTTGTTGTTGCTGTTGTTGTTGTAGTTGATTTGTTATTGATACTGTTCTTTTGCCATTCTTGTTGTCCTGATAACAGTAAAACACACACACACACACCACACTCACACGCACACACACACATACACACACATATACATATACACATGCAACTCCAAATGAGCCACATGCCTAATTTTATGGTATTATGACATAGTGCTGTAGGCAAGAGTATAAAAGGTTTTGTGGAAGACTTCTCACCTCAAGAAAGTCTAAATTTCTTTTACTGTGATGATTTTACTCTACTAGCATCAATATTGTCTTTGAAGCTGTTCACAGTGTGATGTCAGGCCTTTATTGGCTTAACAGCTTAAAGGATCCTATTTTAACATAGGGTGGAGAGAGTGCTTTGCATGTAATGGCTTTGCACAAGAGTCATTCAGTGCAAATAAATCACCTTGCCAAGAAGTTCTCAGAGCTAACAACCATATTAGGACTGAAATATAAGATTGACTCACATCCACAACACACTATTCTCATATTCTACTTCTGATGGGGTCGTTGTTATATATGTTCAATACTATATGTACTGTGTACAGTAGCTATACGTAAAGTATATGCTATTATTATATATGCTATAATTATGTACCTTATTCTATTTAGCAGAAAAGAACAAGCAGTAATTCTACTGTAATATATAATTAAATATGAATACATGTGTGTCCATGTGTGGGTGTGTACAGTAAAAAGTTACAAAAAATGAAATATTTAATAAATAAAGATGTGTGAGTAATAATATAAGCCACAATATACTCTGTGCAAACATAAGTGCATATAGAAGTTGATTGAGATTGGAGTTTCTCATCCCGTAGTTCACCATTAGAGGGCAGACACACTTTACCGTGAAGAAAAGCGTTATCCGTAGTCATCTTAAAGGGAAACTATACACAAATGCATTGGAAAGAGGATTAACCATGTTAATGAAACAGTGCTTGAGATCAATTACACTCCCTCCTGTATAATCCTCTCATTCCCTGTTCAAAAACTGTTAAATTACGCAGAATTCAAATCATCATACAGAGTAATACAGAGATCTTAATGACAGGAGGTAAGATGTGATCATTAGATCGCTTCCTACTGATAGAACAAGCCTAAGACAATTTGCGAGTGTGTGTGCGTAATTCCCCTTGATTTCTGCGTTTTCTGGAACAATGTTTCTAATGAATGGCAATCAGTTACGACATAAACCACTAAACATTTCATCATTTCCCCAGTGTTATTTCCATATATCTGCCCTGAGGTCTCTTCAAGATTAATAAATGAAAATGTTGGATTCTAACGCAATAATGTAAATTAGCAATTCCTTAACTACAAAGGACATGATGAAAGCAGTCTTTACTTGTCTTTTAAAATGAAAATCAACACTCATTACTGACTAATCCACATCAGTCGGCACTGGACTCGTTTGGACTGATACCAGATCAGTATTTGGTCTGGTCACCTGCTGGTATGAAGACTTTTCGACATACCAGGGCAGGTTGTTGTAAACCGTGATCCCCTTAAGTGATGTATTTAAGGTGAAGAAAGTATGTAAGTATGAGTAAGGCCGTGCAGCTTTTTTACGGGAAGTCAGACAACCTAACCTTAATCTGGAAGAGGAAATACAATGCATTTTCACAACTGACATACAACTGTCATTGCCTTCGTGGCGCTCATCTATGTTTGGCATGACAGCAATGCTATGGATGCTGAGAAGTCATATTAACTCAGATGAAACGCTTGTTAAAGTTGTGTCTAATTTGAATTCTTATTGTGTTTGTTTATAATAATCTCTATTCATCCAAATAATGGCTGAGATTGTCCTCTTTAGAAAAAGAAAGCAAAACAAAGTAGTTTTATAATTGGTTTTTTTTTTTTTCATTTGCTTAGACACAGTCCCCAATTTTGTAATCACAAACCAGCATCTCAATGCGTCACAACATAACATGCCTCCTCAAGACACTATTCCATTTCTAATTGTGCTTGGACAAAATGCAAGTGGTAAACCACATGTTGCAAAACACTATTGTCATTGTGCAGATGCAATTTTCATTAGCCATGACATGCTGGTCAAAAGAGACTGTACTTTTCTCTGTCAGCTACGTGCATTTCTCACTCAGAAAGCTGTTCGTTACATCTATCATTGTATGGAAAATACAATGCACAACAAGCACCGTGTCTGTACAAAAGAAAAAGTCGGTGTGAAAAGTGAGATTCCAGTGAGTCAATTCTCCAGTAAACTCCCCCACAACTGAAAAGCGAACGAACACACACGCTCTCAACCCCGTCTCACGAGTGTAAATTGTTACGGTAAGAGTAGTTTCACACGGGCGCATATGATGCTGAGGGTGAAAGTACACAGTGTTGATGAGAATGGAGTAAGACCCAGGAGTCTGACAGGGTAAAAACCTGGCCTTGCAGGAGGAATGGGGAGTCCAAATGTGTGTTGGTGCACCAAAGGTCCTTTGTCTGCTGAGTCCCTGCTTTAATACTTGACTGTACGCATGCCTTTCAATAGACAAAGTGTCGTTTGGCTTTTGGTAATGTAGTCAGGTTTGCCTTTGTTTCATTTTATCTCTGTATGGAAAATTGGTTTACATGAACACTGTGATGGAATGTGTTTTTCTCTTTTTGTACTTGTGTGGGACAATTTTTGTTTGTGTTGATAGCAACACTGCCTACGCAATCTGTCCAATCTGGACCCAAGTACAAATATGTAGTGTTTGCACAGTGATCCAAGGGTGCTATCCATTTGTTGACTGTGTTAGTGATGAACTGGCTTTGTGTGCTTTGGCGCATGTGCTTAACGTTTTGAGCATTTTAGCTTCTTTTGCATGGTTGGTATACGGTTGTGAGAACTACTTTCACTGTTTTGGGAACTGCGGTTAAAGTTTTGAAAACGAGATCAGCGTTTCCGGTTTTTAGCTGAGTCTGTCTGTAGGTCACTCTTTTACTTCCTTCAGGCTTTCCTGCACTTGCATCTGGTCCTCTGCAGAATATCTCTCTCATATATATATGTGTGTGTGTGTGTGTGTGTGTGTGTGTATATATATATATATATATATATATATACATGTGTGTGTGTGTGTGTGTGTGTGTGTGTGTGTTAGTGTGTATGTGTGTGTAGGCTGGCAAATGGACACTTTAGATAAACCAGACATTACCACATGCTTCAACCAGGTGTTTATGCTCAATGTACAAGTTGATTACATATGGAACGTAAATTCTCTGATGTATGTTTTCCCATAAAACCGGAGTCAGCTGAACTGGGTGCCCCGAGTTGAGTTGTATTACGCAATTAGGAATACGTCCACCTCAAAAGTGCACAGAGTGTGAGTCAAATGACCTTTGCAAATTCATACACCACGACAATGACATCTGTTTCCATTTCCACAAATGAAAGTAATTCGAAGCATGTTTAATGAAAAACTGCAAAGAGGGCCCCGGATGTTTATTTCATTCGGACAGATCATCAGTGGATTGGTTATAAGACGGTATTTGTCATAATGTAATATAAACATGGATGACTTTGATGCAGAGTTTTGGTTGGCTATATATATATATATATATATATATATCCTCGTGTTGTGTTTTGATCATGATTTTAGAGGTTTCAGAAGCATTTTATGTCAAGCCTACCACTTAAAGCAGTTGATCTATCCTGTGTGTAATGCTCTGTGCTCGGTCATTTCGAAGCACGGGTAAATGAGGTTGTGTGCTCTGTTAGCCCATTCACAGGTAAACAGGACACACCCCTCTCAAGGTCGCCATGGCCTCCGGCACGTCTCTCCCAGCTGATTCGTCACTTTTATGTTGTTGGGTGTGACCCTTGTGAACCACAGTTACATTCCTTTTCATTGGTTGCCATGGACCTATCATAACAGCTGGTAGGCACAAACCTGGGTTCAGTGCATCAGATTTTTTATCAGTTTGAGGGATTTTTTTTTTTTTTTTTGACTGTGTATTCTGTGACATGTTTGTCATTGAATCATAACTCATGTAGTCAGCTAATATTGGTCTGAACCGGCTCACGCAGCAACACAACACAACCGCTCAATAGCCGTGTCATTGTTTACATTGGTGTGGAGAAAAGAAATAAAAAAAACTTAACGACATTGTTCGTGTGTTTTACGTTATTCTCTCAGATCACTTCGAGGAAAATCCTTTTTTAATGGATGGACTCACCCGTATGAGAATTTAATCTCTGAATATTTCCTTTGGTTATCTACATAGTGACCCAAACTGCATCATTATTGTCTGTTTGGGGAATGAGTAGGAATTTTTTTTTTGTTGACGTCTTATTATACAGGAAACTGTAATCTTATTACTGACTGTCTGAAAGTCCAAGATTGCTGCCTGGAGCTCAGAGCCAGCAAATTCCACACTGGCCTTTCATTTCCGCTTAAGGGATTGAGAAAATATTCACATACACACACATCTTTGCCTGACTGGGCCAGAATGTTATTCCAACAGGCCTGGACTACTAATTCCAGAAAAACTAACTCATAGTAAGACTACCAGGAGCTTACGTGTTTAGAAACAATTACACAGCACCTTGCCGGTGTGTTTCCACTGTCGGCAATTGCAGAGGGGAAAAACACAGGAATGGCCAGAGGTTAAAAAAAAAGAAAGAAAGAAAGAAAGAAAAAAAAAGCAGATGTAAAAGGGGGAGGGAGCGAAAGAGGAGGGGTCAGAGAAAGGGAGGAAGTTAGAGAGAGGGTGAGAAAGAGGGAAAAGTGGGGAAAGTGAGAGAGAAAGTGCCAGAAGCTGAAAAAGTTGTAAGAAAAGGAGAGAGAGCGTGAGTGAGCAAGAGCGAGAGAGAGAGAGAGAGAGAGAGAGAGAGCGAGAGAGTGAGAGAGAGAGAAAGAGGAATCGGAATGGAGTGTTATGGGTTATGGCAGTTCATTTTTTGTCTTTTGTCTCTCACGACAAACCTCAAAGTATGTGTTGTGTCTAATGTTCTGGCTGGTTTATTTCTCAAAACTAATTACAACCAGCTTGGCTCACACCCTCACATTGCTAGGCTAACCACGGGGGTGAACAGGGGTTCACTGTATTTAAGCAACTGCATCCTCATAGCAGAGAAAGGGGGTAAACAAATCTATCAAAAAAAAGAAAAAAAAAAAGAAGAAATTACACACATAACATTTGTGAGCACCTTAACAGATGTTCAAAATGCAAATAAATGGGGTTACTGTGTTTGGGTTTTTTTTGTTTTTTTTTTTATTCAGGAGGGAGAATGCCAAAGGGGAAAATATTACTGTGATGACTGGCTTAGAAATGCATTTCATTTGGGTTTTGTAAGTCTTATGCAAATATATAATTATAAAACCAGATATTAGCTGAAGTTTTTCTAAACCTCTTCCTTCCTGATACCTGTGTTGAAACTTTCTCTCATCTTAATGTCCCTGCAAACTCTAAGCAGCTTGGAATAAGAGAACTGACCAAATCAAATCCACAAAATCTGTTCTTTTCCACAGGCTCTCAGTTCCTGCGCCACTCACGTTTGAACTGAGTTCCAGTTCTAGATTATTACGTTACAAATCACGGAACTTCTTTGAGATCCTGTTCATACAGAGAGACGTGACATGTCTCTAGTCGTGTTGTCATTCAAAGAAGTTTAGAGGTCACGGCCACACACACATTGGACTCTAATTCTACATTGTAATCCAGTGTTTTAAAAAGTGTGACCTAATTCGTTCTGAATACTTCTATATTACAATCTATAGTCTGTTTGGTTGTTTTGTTTCTTTGATACCCAGCAGCCTGTTCAGAATGAAAACCCGCATAGATCATTTTATTAAACAGGGGGGTAAATAGGGGGTAAAATGACAGATGAGAGCTGGCTGATGAGGTTCTCATTTCTCATTTACCTCTTGGTGTGATGATGTTTGCGCTGGTCATCAAAAAAAAGTGATAGTGTATGACTGTATATGTTCCAGTGTGTTTGTCTGTTAATAGCCATATGTATGACTGTACGTCTAATGCTTTCTCTCTCTTTCTCTCTCTATCTCCAACAATTAGTCAGATCTGAAGTTCTTCATCATAAAGTCTGCATGATTGGGAAACTCTAACTTTCAGCATCTGGTCACTTTTGTCTCATGTTGGAGACGCAAAGATTTTTTTTTTTTTTTGCTTAGCGTTTCCACCAACACTTGCTGTGGAGGAAAGCCCTTACCAATTCAACAGACTGTACTACATCTGATAAAATGCTTTTCATATTGTATGGTACGGTATGGTATCGTATCATATGGTATCATGTTGTACTACTATGTTAGTAAACAACACAATATAATGTAATGTTTTATAGTCTGTCTTCACAGTCATAACTGAAGCTGAAAAGAACAGGATACTTGCCACTACTACACCTGGATTATTGCTGATGTTGAAAGCATCCGTGGTCTAAAGGTGACTGGAGGGTCGCTTGTGACTGGAGGGTTGCCGGTTCGATTTCCAGGCTTTGTGCCCCTTAACCCTAATGCTCCCCGGGTGCAGAGGAATGCTGCCCACTGCTCCCATGTCTGTTGTGTGTTCACTACTGGTGTGTTGGATGGGTTAAATGCAGAGACAAATTCACTGCTTGCTGTTCACAGTGTGTGTGTGCAATCACGGAGACTTAACTTAATAAAGTAGCACATCTTAACAGCTTCCACAATATAGATCAATATAAGATGGTGTGGTTGGGTTAGTTCATAAGACGTTTCACAGAACATTCCGGGGAACATTGCGTGGAAGAACTTGGGATGATGAAGAGAATACCAGCAGACTTACATCCGTAATGTGAGATACAGGTGTTACGAAAAAATCCCACATGAAATTTGATGCAACATCGCTGATCTGTTCCCATATATCCTATCTCTTCATTTGCAACGCTGTGACTCCATATCTCTAAAGCTGCAAGTCACTTGTATACATGAAAAGTATGACTGTATGTTATATGTCTGTCCTTTTCAAACACATTAGATGAGTTGCAACTCCCTATTTGCAAAAATGAGTTGGCATTTTGGCATGTTTGAAGCCTAAGCTGCGATCGTAGTTGCCTATTGTAAAATTAAGGCACTTCTTTTGCGACTTTGAAATGCATTTGTCAAATTCCGATCAGAGATACAGAGATAAAGAGGTAAAAGGAGGTCAGCATCTTGTCCTCGTGTAAGGTTTTACCTCCTATTGTCTGACATCCCTGTAATATCTTGGCCTGTCTATTTCATTGCGAAATTTTATTTTGGGAACCCTCAACATGTGCACGAGTGCACGAGTGCACACGTGCACGCACGCACGCACGCGCGCGCACGCACGCACACACACACGCACACACACACACACACACACACACACACACACACACACACACACAAATGAAAGCGAGAGGGTATTCTAGTCTGTCCCCAGTCTTCACCTTAGAGTGAACCCTCATGAACACACACACACACACACACACACACACACACTTACACATTCTTGCGGTTGGGAAAATGGAGAAAGTTGTTGGAGTCACTGGATATGTCACTGGGAAAACAAGCCTCATTAAATGTTATTAACCAACACACGTGCACATGCACACATGTTTTTGTTTGTCTCAAACTGAGTAAGTCTATTTGTCTGTCTGAGTTGCACAATTGTATAACTAGACACATCTCAGTAGACCCCATTACCCTCCCCTGTTGATACACAGTCACACTCACATACTTTCACCTTCATGTCGTGAGCTCACTCAGTTACTCACAGCTCATACTCATTCAGCAATCTGTGTGTGTGTGTGTGTGTGTGTGTGTGTGTCTGTGTGTGTGTGTGCGTGCGTCTGCGTGTGTAGATATGTGAGGGATCTCCATTATGACGAAACATGAAAACAATGACAAAGTCTGAGTCACTAGAAAATATTCTAAAAAAAACTGCCACTAGGGGGTGCTGCAGGAACAGAGAGCAAGTACGCTCCAGCTCTCCAGACTGTTTTCTTAAGCTGGACTGATGATTCAGATCAGCAGCCCTGCCACAAAAAATGCCACCTGCTACCACAGCAAAGCCAGAGAGTGGAGAGTGAAGCTGCACACTCTGACTACCACCTTACACAGAACCCCTTAGGAAGATCAAAACCTCTCGAAAGATTACTCATTGAAAGACTAATGCACTCAGTTCCATATGTATACAGTTGTCTGGCAACTGAAAGAAAAACCATGTGTCATTTTTTGACACCTGAGTGAAACCAAAGCGATTTGACAGCGTTAAGGCAGAATTCCCTAAGGCGCAGCAGGGTCAAAAGAATGAGCATTGGCATCATGTTAGTCATGCCAGTTTCAGTGGTGACTTATATACACTAAACCATGATCTTTCTCACGGTGACATTTGGTGTGCTGCAACATTTGAATGATTGAATCAAAAAACAGCTGTCCTCTCCAGACGTCCTTCTTGCCTGTCCCTTTCGTTCACACCCTTAAAACAGGAAGCTTGAGAAAATTCACACGCTGACATTGCTTCACTGGCCCGCTGACTCACCCTCAAAACCTGCGTTCGGATACCTATTATTAATGAAGTTATTTTTGTCCGTTTACTGAGCAGTCAGTCACACCTCTGGTGAGGGCGTGATGTTTGCTTAAGAGTGGACGACCATCTTTATGTCTGCCAGTCTCTGGCCGAAATACCATTTGTGTTTGATGTAGAAGGTGAGACATACTTTAGGGAAGGTCGGGCTTGATCAACACCTCTTTTTGCTCTTTTCCGACGAGGGCATGCGCCGGTGTATCGTCCCGACGCTGCGTCACGTGGGTTAATCCAAGTGTGATGCTCAGATTAAAGTGATGTCGCAAAGTTGGATTATAACATGCATACGCTATGTATACCTGTTCTAAAATTGGTCAGAGTGTCTGATGGCTTTTTCACAAGCATTTATAAGTGACTGATTTGTGCATGTCTCATACTTATCATTACTTTTACTTTTCTTTTTGTACCTCTGACACTATTCAGTAATCCTGTGAAGCACATCACAATGCAATCAATCACACACACTTGTTTGTTAACAAAGCTACTGACTATTTCATTGACTGTTTGTGTAAGGTTTGGTTGTGCAGGCATGTGGTTCTGTGTCATTCCGTTTATAGTTAACATGTTTTTGTGTGTGCGTGTGCATGCGCGTGTGCGTGCATGTGTGTGTGTGTGTGTGTGTGTGTGTGTGTGTGTGTGTGTATAATTAGTAAATGATGCCCACACATCCACTTTAATGTGAAGAAATCTAGAGAAACCGCTGGCTTTGTCTTGCACGTCATTCTGTCCAATCATTTACCAAAAGTACACAAGTCGACCATCGTCCAACCTCAGAAAATTATACAAAGTAAGTCAGCTGAGTGGCCCAGTAAACAGCTGCCTCTGTGTTCTAGAAGATGGGACGCTACCCATCCCAACCAGAAACTAGCAAAGATCCTTGGATCTTTGACTAGCTCGTAACTGCAGATAACCACGTGTAACCAGCCCAGAACTGACCTCCATGTGCTGTTGTTTATTCCTACACAAGGAACTAACAAATTCAGACTAAACTTGAACTATGTTTGGCTAATTTTACTTAATCAAACAAGAAATCTACGGACTACGGATGAGGGAAAAAAAAAAAAAAAAAACGTTTGAAAGGATGAACACTGGGAATAGGTTGCTTGAGGAACACAAATTTGTCACCTCTGACACGAAATGAAATCTATCTTTAAAAAGATTTTCCAGATACTTCCTTGGTTGCTAAACAACCCCGGATTGCATCCAGGTGCATATGCGATTTGAAGAACCGTTTTCACTAGATTCTGGCTGACCTCAGTGGTATCCAATTGTAAATGTTTAAGGCAAGTGTAAACAGTTGGATGCTACTTAGGTCCAGTGGCTTTCAGTTGAAGTGTTCACTGAGAAGGCTATGTGGATTCCAATAACTACATATTCCAGGCTGCGCGTCCTGTGGAGTTTTCTAATGGTCTGCCTGATAGTGTTGGCAAAACAAACTTGGAGTATCTTGTAGCTGACTGATGAAGAAATTTCACACTTTATCCTGCGTGTACTCATTTTTCCACCGAGAAGAGGACTCTCGAAGACAGAAAGAGAGAGGGAGTGAAGTACACATACATGACTTAATCTATCAATAGTTTATAATATTTGCATCTCCAAGTTTTGGCAAAGGTTCTGTGGATGATACATAATGAAAAATTCGTGGTATTGACACACCCACGATGAAACCTTGTGTCACAAAAAAATGACTGTGAAAACGCGACATGTTTGTTTTGACACGAATGAAGGACAAACATGATTTTTTGGGGGCTGTTCAGTGTAAGAGCTGATGTGTTTGACTACGCTGACTGATACTGGTACCGGTTCAGCATGTATGATGTTATAGTTTCAATATTTCACTCTCTTTTCCCTTTGACTTACAGTATATGTGTTCCACTGGTCAACCCAGCCTTTGGATAGTTCAAGGAAGAGAGATGGGAGACCAACAATGTGGAGCAAAAAAAAATGTTTTTGTCTGCTTCAAATGAACAGTTTTGGACTGGCTTGAATTTTAGACCCATTCAATTTCCTTTTCCACACTCTTCTCGTGCTTAACGCCTTCGTGTTCATGAAACTTCATGGCACCGTGGAACTTTGTATATATCACATTGTAACATTTCTATGGAGAATGGCATGCCTTTACTTGGCCATTTCAGTGTGAGAGACCAGACAGGATATTACACACCCTTCATTTATTGCAAACCTTATTCTCATTTTTTTTCCCTCTCACTAAGGATTCAAGGAGGATTAAAGAATGACACCACCAAGAAATTACAAGAAATGTAATTTAAAATCTGCCAAGACACTGAGGTAGATGCTTCACCCAAAGATCAGCAAACTGCAAAATTATTAGTCAGAATTAGATACTGTTGTCACGCACTATAGAACATAATCGAAGAGAATTGGTAAAAATATAGTTAGGATGCGTAAAAAGATTTTTTTTTTTTTTTACTGTCTTAAATCTGTGAAAGTAAAAATGAAAGCGAGTGAGGTAGCATACTCGTAAGATTCCTTATGATTGGTTCATTTACATCTTCTGTTCCAATAGTTCAATAAGTAAAAGATTTTAAGCTGCATCTCTCTCTCTCTCTCTCTTTCTCTCTCTCTCTCTCTCTCTCATGCACTGAAAAATGATTTTGGGAGGCAAATAACAGGCTGAGATCTACAAAGCATGGTCTGGATCTTGGGTATAAAAATTCTCCAAATAAACCAGCAAATTCTACCAACTGTGTGCCTGACTGTGTTTGTTTGTTTGTTTGTTTTTTTGGGGGGGGGGGTGCTTACTGGGAAATACTTAGGGCAGCCAAACAACAGAGAGTATGCTCCAACTTAAAGACAAAAACCAGCACTCAACCGCTTATCAGAGGGGAATTTTTTTTTTCTCAGATGAGATATGCGTCATGGCTGTTGAGACTGTTTTTTTTGTTGTTTTTTTTTCTTCCGTTTTCAATGTACGGCTTCTTTTGTCATTCGATGAGATTCAGGAAACTGATTCAAAATTTTGGTGAAGAGAAAAAACCAAAACTGCGTCCCTTCTCTTAGGAAACCAGATGTAACCGGACATAACTGGGAAGCTATGATGAATACGTGTATACCTCAGAAGTGAACCAGAAAAAAAAAAATTCTTACTGCATTTACTATTGCGCAAGTGTGATCTTTGTAACCAGATGTTAATGTGTTAAGATGGCATGCGTAAGTTATTGTTCCATAAGCATACATTCTGAGGGAAAACAGGCTTAGAGGGTATTTCTTTGACTTTGGATGGCAGTGTTGTGACAATAAACAAAGAAAGAGTAAAAAATAGTTCATTCATAAGGATGTGGGCTCTGTCGTTGAGACTCAAACGAGCTCTTCCGGTTTCAAATATTCCACATTGTTTTCATACTTAACTTAATGTCAGCGTTACCAACTTGGAGCTGAAGATTTATTACTGCTCTAAACATCTGGACGGAATACATCGTTATGATAATGAATGGTTTTCTATAATGCTGTCATTACAAGACGCTGATGATGGACCATATTTGAAAGATGTGGTTTGCTGTGAGATGTGATTTGCCGATTGTAACATAAAACTACCAAAATGAACAGGGACAAAGAGAAAAAAACCCCCCCCACAAAAGATGATGTATTGGTTGTGTTAAATGTAGGGGTTTTTGTAATTGCTGAAATCAGTTAATTATGAATTACATGATGATTCCTGAGAAACAAGTAGTTATTGAGAAACAGCAAATTTGCCGGAATTAGTCAGCTAATTAAAAAAGACGGAAGCCCCATTAAATTATAGCTTCACGTAAATTCACGTAACAAAAGTTCCCCTCCTGCTTCCTACCACTCCCTTTTTCCCGCTTTTGGGGTTTTGGTCAAAAAAAAAAAAAAATCAGAGCAGTGAATTCATATGGGAGATGGGCCAGAAAATCTGTCAGTTGACATGTTTGACCAATAGAAATGCAGCAGCACTGAATCCCACACAGATCATTATTTTGTGAGTGAGTGTGTGTGTGTGTGTGTGTGTGTGTGTGATTTTGACATATGCGTGGGAGTGTGACATGGCACAGAAAACCCAGTTACGTGCTTTTCTTGTCTGGATTCTTGTGTGTCCACATCCAAAGCCCTGACCCAGAGCCAGCTCTGTCCTGTTCTGCCAGAAAAATCTGGTTGTCCGTGGCTCAAGCTGCCTCAGAAGAGCCGAGTAAGCAGCTTCAGGCATGAACTGAATACTTCTCTGTGAAAACAAGATGGAAAACCACTGGATAGAATTGGTTGCCATTTGGGAGGGGAACCGCTTGGTTTAGGATGTGGTTTCCCCTGTTTTCATTTCCAAATCATTACCAGGAAGAAGTATTCACAGTTTCCCTTTGCGCTGGAGACATTCTTTGCCTAACTCCAAATACAAACAATTCAGATTGTAGGACAAAAGATTAAAAGACCATATTTATACCCACTGGCCATAGTCACAAGCGGCTTCCAACTGGTAACCCAAACCCCAAAAATCATGTTTGCCTTGTGGTTTTCATAGTTGTCATTAGTACCTGCTCATCCCATCCAGTGCTCTTAGACTTGTCTTTATAGCAGACACTACGGCAAATATAATATGTGAAGTCTAAAAACCTGTCATAGCGGTGGCAGAAGATCTGTGTACACTAGATTTCTATTCATTCTACCAAATCGGGCACACGATCCAGGTCCTTCTTTCACAGAATTTTTTTGGCAGTTGGTGTAGATTTCATGCACTTATATTGTTGTCCTGTGTTATTTTATGTACGGTGCGTAATGCCTTTGTGAAAGATGGGTGTGTATAGTTATTACTTAATTATTTCAAATCCTGTGTGTGTGCGTCTTGAAAAAAAGGCAAAAAGACATGTTTGAGCAATGTTTGACATTTTGAGCAAAAAAAAAAAAAAAAAAAATCTTTTTTTACTCAACCAACAGTTCCATTTGTCTGGACTTTTATGAACTCAAGTTTTCTCTTGCATGACAGTGAACAGGGAATGAGGCTTTCTGTTGCACAGGCGCCAAGTCAGAATGTTACCCATTCAGCACAAGGCACATCTTGATAAAGCTGCCAGTTGTAGCTGTTTACACTATGGATACTGATCACAAAAAAATAGCATCTATTAATAGCTTGCTATAAGTAACCTCTTTTATTTATATTACCCTCATTTTGTCACTACTTAAGCAAAGGTTCTGTTGGTTTCAGTTTAGCAAGTGGATACCAAGCGGCAAAATGTCCTTTTGATTACGCAATATACTACCATGGGACCAACTCCCCTAAGTCAGACTACCATCGGAGACTTAAATTAAAAAAAAAAAAAAAAATTAAAAAAGAAAAAAGAAAAGGGAACAGAATTTCCCTCGGAATGGCTGGAGGAAGTAACTTGGTGTTGCAGCATGCTTGCAGCTGCAGAATAGTTGGCCAATCCTCTTGAAGAATTGGGGAGCTTGTTGTTCACTCGATCCACTTATGAGATCGTGTTATTGTCGGTCTCTCTCATTCAGACATCTCTGGGTGGGTGACTTTTGATCAGGTAAGGTAACAGAGTGTGTTTGGAGACTCATACTGGCCAGCAGAAAAAAGAAAAATTCTGACAAAAGAGGACATTTTGTCATTGGATTAACTGTCTCAGACCAGACCATACATCAACAAACCCAGTCAAGGCATTTTGGCATTTATTGTCTCTATGTGAAAAGATAGGATCAGTTCAGCTGATGTTTCCTTTTACCATACAGATGACTCTGTGAGTGGAAGAGTCTTTTTGTTTTTTTTTAACCTTTCGGCTTCCAGTAGCTGAAATATTCAGTGTTGAAGATGGGAGTCTGACTTGCACAATTCTGGAACTACCAATGATGTCTAAGTAACAGATCAGCATGGAATTCCACACCTAATTCCTCACCTGTAAGTCACAGGGATGGGTTTTGTGTCTTTGTGTAAATAAGCATAGTTTTTCCATTTCCTGAAGCTATCTGATGTTGTAAGAAGTATGTAATCAGTGTGTCTCGGTCATAGATAACATAGTTAACATTATCTATGACCGGTGAAGAGAAATATTAAGTGACGTAACCTGCTTTTGAGCAGTGGAAACAGAGACAGTATATCAGAGCTGTGGAATTTCTCACCCCTCTCAAGTCGATACCATCAAAGAGCACGTATATGTTCATACATAAACAGACAGACACAAAGATCAGCGCTCCTGAAGATTTTCCTCAAAACATCTGATGTTGAGGTTGAAAGTGTGCTCTTAATAAAAAACTGAACAAGACACATTTATGAACAAAACTCACCATTTTCTGTCGAGTGTACCTTTAAAGGTTCTCTCCTGAATTTCTTTTCTTCTTCTTCTTCTTCTTCTTCTTTTTTAATTATTAGTGACTTTTAATGACATTGTATCTTTTCTGAGTTTCCCCTCATTTTTAGAGTAATTATGTATGTATCTCTATATGATAATATGTTTGTGCTTGTGTGTGTGTGTGTGTGTGTGTGTGTGTGTCTGTAGGGTCAGTTCTATCCTGATGGATTAAGGCAGCTCATACATGAATGAATGAATGAATGAATGACAGACACACCTAGAGTAGAAGTGTCAGTCTCTTCTGACTGATGATTCTGACAGTGGAATGTCATTCTTATAAGGTCAAATTGCTACTTACGCGTTTGAGTAATAAGTTAATGCTTTTCAAGTGTTTTTTTTTTTTTAATTATTATTATTAAACCTCTAATGGTTTCTGGTCCTGACTGCTCCCTTTGTTATTCAGTAGCATAAAGCATTTGAATGGAAACCGCGCCTAGTTACAAACAACGGCGGGGAATGAGGCAACCACAAGCTAATGCTAACCGTTCACATTCAGCTGAAGCAGTTTTTTTTTTTTTTTTTTGTCATGAATGAAATCGCAAACGGGACATTGTCCACAAATGCATAAAAAAGGACAGGTATTTCAAGACTCTTCGAGTCTTGCTTCGCCTCTGTGAGTCTGATGACACAAACACATGGAGGAAGGAGACCTGGGGGGAGTATTCCAGAAAGCGGGTTTAGTGAAAACTCAGAGTTAGTTAACTCAGAGAAAGTAGTAAACCTCCTAATAGAAGAGC
>NC_044498.1:6430064-6460064 GCF_902362185.1 Chanos chanos
CACTCCAGTCATATAACCACCATTGAAGTTTGTTTTCATGATGTATCTTATCAAACTTCATTTAACGTGACGAGCGACAACTTAAACAATTTCCATCTTCAAACACTCCTCTTCTACATAGGAAAACAAGTGTGTCAGTGGATACGCCGATTTTTTTAAAACAGTAAAGATAATTTGGGATTAATTGCATACTCATCTGTGCCAGTCAATGCTTGGTAATATTAGGGAAAATATTTCAGCCACTTTGTGGCTTCTTATCTGAAATATTGTTGTGAAAGCTGTCAAAAAATTCTACAGAAAGAAGTTGTTCCCACCCGAATAAGAAGACCATTCATTAATCACCAGGTGGTCCATTGTCCCTGCTTGTGATGTTAGTTTTGTAGAGTAAAGCGTCACAGTCCGTAATTGTCTGGGCTGTTGAATCAGGATGTTGATATACACTGTTTCTGAGAATTCTCCTTCTCCCCCCCCCCCCCCCCCCCCCCTCCTGTGTCAGCTCTGTTTCTTTTGGATGGAGCTGCAGAATAATTCTGGGATTCTGATCTGGTTGAGTGCTTATTCTATGCACTGTGCACAGTCTCAGGATCATGTAACACAGCAAAAAAAAAATCACACAGTTAAAAGAAAACAAAAAAGAAAAGAAAACAAAATGAAAAAAGTGTCAGTTTTATGCACATTTTCTTTTTTTCTGAAACACCAAACTCATGTTCACATGGGAACTGCAGTTCCAGAAACAGCAGAAGAATTTCTCACAACACATGCAAATGAACCAAAAATGCTCAAAACATTAATCACATGTGTGTCTACAGTAGAGCTGTAGTCAAGACCACCTCTGTCGAGTCTAAGACAAGTCCAAGACCGGGACTCGTTGACATCGAGTCAAGACCGAGTCCAATGAGATTAGAGTCCAAGTCAAAACCGAATCCAAAGAGGTTCGAGTCCAAGTGAAGACGGAGTCCAAGTGAGAGAGACAGAGCCAGGCGCGTAGCCAATGGGCAGGCCTGACGGGCCTAGGGCCACCCAAAAGTTGCATAGGCCCCCTGAGTTAGGATGGAATTATTTAATTTAATACTAAAACATAATATGTTATTGTTGGTTAAATTGGTAGATAATATAACTAAAATATCATCACAAACGCTCCTGAAATAAAGAAAATTTGTTCTAATTTTTTAGTTGTATAATGCCTGATGGGTTTGACTGACATCTGTATAAGCCAGTTAAAGAGTTTGGTTTTGATTTTATAGTTCCAGCTGTGGGTTTAAAACTTGTCTGGAGCAACTTTAACTGAAATACATACTAAAATCGTGACAAACTCTTTGTTGATGTGACTTCACCTGTTTCCATCAATCATTTTACCCTATACTAATCACTTCTTTCCTGCGAATAAATTTCTTACGTGACTTTAAAGATTTGATGTGAAGTTTAAGCGTGAATTTGCATTAAATAGTTGGATGGAAACCCAGCTAGTGTTGTGACAGCATACTATGTGTTTGCTGTCAGGCTTCTTATGCATTCTAGGCTACGTCTGGTCAAGGTGTGCTTGATGAATAAAAATGCAGCAATATTTTGTGGTTTACTACATATTCCGTTTCAATGCAAACAAAGAACAGATGATTGGACAGGCTTGGCTACTGAGTACGCAATAGTTGCAATACGGGGTGTCTGACCTGTCATTCAGTTTAGCAATAGGTTGTAAAGAATGTGTAGGTTAGTGATGGACAGTGAGTGAAAGTCATGCCCACTCACTGTTGCCGAGGACCACCTGAAAATACAAAATGCTACACTACTAGACAGAGTCAAGACCGAAACAGAAAAAAAAAAGAATCGTCTTCGAGACCACTTTCTTACCTGTTTATAATTTTTGTGTGAAGCTAGAGACACAGTATATCTCCTTTTATGAAAATGATGAGCGTGGCTGCATCATGCACAGAGTGAGAGGAGACGAGTTTTGGCAGGCATACGATTGGTTACCAGGCGGTCAATGCCTGTTCTAGATGGATTTGGAATCAGTTAAACCAATTTATTGAACCAGCCTATGTAATCAGTGATTTCGTTTGGAAGGAGGAGTTACTTGAGGGAAAAAACCAACATGTACTTTTTAAAAGCATCCGGACTCGGTCAAGACCAACTATAACATTTGGTGAGACCAATGGCCAAGACCGAGACAAGTCCGAGCACAAATACCGCGCAAATTCCAAGACAAGTCCAAAACAATAGAAAAAAACGTCTTGAGTCTGAGACTGGACTCGATTACTACAGCCCTGGTATACAGACTGTGTGTGTAATATTGCTGTTAGTACAAAGGAACCACATGCTCAAATATGGAAAAAAAAAATCACAGTTTTCATACAGCCCAAAATTCCAGGGTAAAAGTGATTAACTGAGTGACTGAATGAAACAAAAGCAAACCCTGTTACAAATCTGAAAACAAAATGACTTACTGTCTATTAGGAAACACAATGTTGACATATTGATAGTAAGACATATGGGTGCTCCACAGAAGACTGAGATGACCAATAAACTATGACTAAACTGCAACGTATAAGTGGCCCACCGCACTTCATCAGTGTCATGTTTTGCTTTCCAAAGAAAGACATGAAAATCGTCTTGCATGTGACAACCATCCCTGGCAAGCCTCAGCTGTGATCTCCTCACTACCCTGCATCCTCAGCTGCTGCTAGATTGTACACTTTCCAGCTCCATGTGAAGGACAATGTGGTTGGAACTCCACTGACATCGGTTGTTAGGTAAACTATTGCCTGACAAAACTGGAGTGGTGAAATCTGACAGAATATCCCAAAATTACACGTTATTTGGCGAGTCAAGCCTCACCAGTCCTCTCTCATTCTCAGGAATCAGGGCGTTGTGAAGTTTCCCCCAAGAAATGCGGTGAATAACTCCATTCCCTGATGTCACAGCCTGCACTGTTGTGTTACCCTTGCGCAGGTGTGGCATATCAGCTGTGGCTTGATGACCTAAGGTGCTCCTCCCATGTTGGGGAACTTTGTTTCGGTTGAATCCTGCCTCATCCACATACACTAATGTGTGTAGGGTGTCATCGCCCTCTAGCCCCATCACCCTGTGAAAAGTACAGAAAAACAAAGTAGTTGACATCAAACCCAAATAGGGATGCAAAACCATTCAAAACACCACAATACGATGATGGTGCACCTCTATCCCAAATTTTGTATCATGGTCTGGAAGTATCCTCAGATGTGCTGAGAGGAAAAACATTACTGTATGGCCTTACCTGTTCATACAGTTATCCTAGCTTTTTGGTCTTATCACTATTTCCTGTGAATGGAACCCTTTATGCTTGTTTCACTGATATAGTGTCACATTGTGTCAGCCCTCCCCCATCCCCTCATCTATGGTGGAGACAAAAAGATGTTCCAAAAGATGGTGTCATCTTATAGAACAGCATTCTGAATCTCTGGAAGTGTAATGGCATCGTTTGTTCTCACCCTGCTGGCTATTTCCATCTCCTGTTAAGGTGTGAGTCCTGGCCCGGTTTCACCAGACTGGGCTAGTGGTACAATTCAAAACATGCCAAATACACAAATTCATAGACATAGGCCATGGATCCCACAGCCCAGTCTGAGATGTTCAAGGGACTAAGCTTATAGGGAGACAGTAATGTTCACCACTGTATATACATATGATAATGATCAACACTGTATATGTGTGATATGTTTACAGGAATGTTCAACACTGTACATATGTGATATGTTTACAGGAATGTTCAACACTGTATATATGTGATATATTTACAGGAATGTTCAACACTGTATATATGTGATATGTTTACAGCAATGTTCAGTGCTGTATATACATGATAGGTGCTGTATATATGTGATATGTTTACAGTAATGTTGAGTGCAGTATATATGTGATATGTTTACAGGAATACACTAATATTTAATACTGTATATATATGATACGTTTACAGTAATGTTCAGTGCAGTATATGTGTCATATGTTTACAGAAATACACTAATGTTCGATACTGCATATGTGTGATGTGTTTACAGGGATATAGTGATGTTCAGTACTGCAAATATATGTGCTTCTTGCTCCATGTTCACCAACTCTATCCAATGGGACTCTTAGCCTTGAATGTGCTTGTGTGAAATGAGTGTTACAGTTTGAACCTGTGGGATGGAGTTGAGCATTTGTGCTCGTTTTCTCTTTAATTGTTGGATGCTTACGGGAAAATAACTCACTCGGATCACATTTGTCACGCCGGCTTGTTGTGCATTGTATTTTCCATACAATGACAGATGTAACGAACAGCTTTCTGAATGAGAAATGTACATAGCTGATAGACAGAAGTACAGTCTGTTTTGACCAGCATGTCACGGCTAACGAGAATTGCGTCTACACAATGACAATAGCGTTCCGTGTTTTGCAACATGTGCTTTACCGCTTGCGTACTCTGCAAACACAATGGGAAGTGAAATAGTGATGTGGCCACCCGTGTTAATGTTGGCGAGGTTTTGAGGTGTGTTTTGAGAATGAGGTCACGCATTTGAAAATTGGGTCTAAACAAATGAGAAAAATTGAGATCAAAATCTACTGTGATTCCCTTTCCTGTGACAAAGATGGTCTGTTTCAAGAGCGGCTAAACGCATTTTATGTTGAAATGAGTAGCGTACTTCCGCAACACATTCATGCAGACTCCCAGCCACTGGAGGTCACCAGTTTCTTTCCTTGTAGTAGTGTCTGCATCTGAAAGCGCCTGGGGATGTAACTCCATCTTTTGAATTCCTTAGTCTTATTTTTCCACTGCTCGTGACAAAACTAAACTAAGAGAAGCAGCGTGGCCTTGTTTCCTGCAGGCATCTCAACTGTGACACCTTGTCCATAGTTGTACAGCAACATCAGTCCACCACCAAACTCCAGAGCCGATTTGTTGTATATGGCAAAGGTTACGTTACGTTTTATGCCTGGTTAGTCAGTTCCTTCACAGACTCTCACAATGACCCAGTGAAGATGCTGTGTAGGCTGGAACACTGGACTGTGGTCTCTCTCACTCTCTCTCTCTCTCTCTCTCTCTCTCTTTCTTTTTCTCTCTGTCTGTCTGACTGTCTGTCTGTCTCCCTCTCCCTCTCTCTTTCTCTGTGTGTCTGTTTGACTTTCTCACTTTTCTCAAGGAACTGTCAGTTTGTACAGCACAAATTTCCAGTCAGAAACAATAGAAATGTCAGGGAATAGATCAGTTGCACGTGCGCACACCAGAGATGCTCACAAGTCATTTTTTGCACAACCAAGTCAAGCCTCAAGTCTTCGAGCTAGAGTCCAAGTTAAGTCTCAAGTCTTCGAGCTAGAGTCCAAGTTAAGTCTCAAGTCTTCGAGCTAGAGTCCTAGTCAAGTCTCAAGTCTTCGAGCTAGAGTCCAAGTCAAGTCTCAAGTCTTTGAGGAGCAAGTCCAAGTCAAGTCTTAAGTCTCAAGTCTCGTATGGTTGTAATGAGCATTCTATCATCTGCTGCATGCCATATGGTCTGCTTAGAACAGTGCAATATCTATGGAATTCAAAGCATGTACCGCCTTATGATCACTCCTTTATCTATTAGCATACAGTATCAGCACTGATTAGTTGTTTGGCAAATGATGACTTTAAACAGGCTATTGCAATGCCATATGAAAAAACACACAATGAAAGCTTTCCTTTAAAAAGTTAATAACTGTATTCTGCAACATTTTCGTCATTTTTTGTTCTGCACACACAGGATACATGGTGACTGACTGACCTATCCAGGTGCGTTTTTAGGTGCCTGATAAAATTTGATGCGGTCGATCCAGCATCCTTAATTCTGATACCGCGCGCCACGCATTTAGACATTCTTTTGTTTGGGCCTTGTGTGAAGGCATTATAGCCAAAGGTTATCACAAATAGCACAGCAGCTGCAGGTGTGATCGCCATGGTCACGGTGTTGTTGCTGTAGCTGACAGCCATCTGTGGCTGTGCGCATGCGTAAAGTTTCGCATGGTGATAAGGGAGGGAATGACACCCTGCCCGTCAGACCTTTCCTTACTGCTAACGCGCCAAAAAAATAAAAATAAGATAAAGATTGTTCATGAGCCCCAAATCTCGAGTCCGAGTTGAGTCTCAAGTCTTTTGGGGATTAGTCTCAAGTCAAGTCAAAAGTCTGTGTGTGTGTCACTCAAGTCCGACTTGAGTCCAAGTCGCAAACTCGACTCCCCATCTCTGGACACACTCACACACACATACACACACACACACACATGCACACACACACAGACTATGCACATACACACGCTTCCACCAGTCATCTTCTGAACATTCACAGAGGAAATTTAATCTTCACAAACCACAAACCACAGTTCACCCTGTTTTGTGGAGACATCCTTATTTATACAGTAATCTAAGATCTAAACGGTGTGGCTTGTAGAACCCTCACCACTTAATCCATTTTAAAACTATTCCTAACAGGTTGCTCTGCTCTTGGCTGTAGTTCCAGTTCTAATTTGAGCTAAGTCAGAGTAAGAGAGAGAGAGAGAGAGAGAGAGAGAGAGAGAGAGAGAGAGAAGCATTTGTTTGAATGGGGCAAACACACTTACTACTTTCATACAATTCATAAACAGCTAATTTTTCTCCAGATCTGCAGCGTTTCTCTTAAAAGTAATACTTTGGAAGGAAGAAACGAGGATATTGGGGTTGAGAATATCCAGTCTCCCTGTGTTATCAGAGCGTATTCTACTTCACTCATTTCAAGAGTAAACTAACTGCAGTTACTGTAGTATGATCAGAATTTTCGTTTGTTTCTTTTTCAGTAATATGATCCAAATGAATAATGAATGAATGTAAGTACTTGCTGTTACACCAAAGAGGTGATGATTATAATGTCTGTACAAAGCATAAATATATGTTTTTTGTACAGTTTGAAATGAGGCTCCGCTCCAGTAGAAATGTCAGATCAGGAAGTGCCTGTAACACCTTCGTAATCTGGACTGGCAGAAACGCCAAATGACGAAACGGGCAAAACTCAGAGTTTGAACAATTTGAGCATTTTTAATGGGTAATGACTGATTTCCAGCACATGCATGCTGTCTTTGCCGAAACCTCATTTCAAATTTCAGTTCAAATTCGACATGATGAATTAATAATAATTATAATAATAATAATAATAATAATAATACAAGTTTATTTAGAGCGCAGTGTCACTATTTATCATCTCAAAGAGCTTTAGATGCCCACAACAAAGTCAAATCAAAATGATAGTATCCATAAGTTAGAGAAAATAGATAAATCTTTGGTTTTGTAACAAAGAGTGTGAAGAGATTTTTCCTCCCTAATTTCCATTAGTTAAACCATTCCAGAAGAAGGGGGAGCGGTAGGAAAAGGAAAAAGAGTTGAAATGATTACAATGATTTTGTATGCATCTCTCTAAATTAAGGGCTTTTTGTGGCGTAACTGCGAATTTTCAGAATTCTTAGAGTTGAGACATTGATGGTGAAATATATGGTTCACCTACCTCTTGCATAACCGACTGGGGAAACACTTGGTCGAATTAAATGTTTAAATTCAGTTAAACTTTATTTGCGTGGCATGTTTTACCATGGACAAAATTGCAAAGCAGCTTTACAATGGCTTGGGGATGGTTGGGTCTCAGAGAAGATTCAAGGCAGAAGGAGAAAAGCGGGGAAAAACCAGGTGAGCATCAGTGATTACGTGAGGAAGGGGGGTGTTTGTGCAATAAGGGACTCCAGTGGGCTTAGCTAGGACGGCAAAACTAAAAGAAGGTGTGAGAGGCTGACATGGGCATGACGGTTCCTTGAGATGCAGACCTTCCAACCAACATTTGGTCAACTATGTGGTGCGTGTGGTGGAAGGGTTAGAGCACTCACAGTCTAGTTCGCCGAAATTCTCACAGTCTAGTTCGCCGAAAGAGCTATGTCACTGGCCATCCTACAGCTCCACTCATTGGTTAAGGGGTGATGAGTAAAAAAATAGAAGTATTTGCTTGTTTTATGTAAGTAGTACATTGATAGATTTGTGCTCTGAGCACCAAATAATATGAGCAAACTATCACTGTCTACTCGACAGCATCAATAAGGAAGCTGTATACTTTTTAATCCAATACATTTCTGTTGGAAACTGTCATAAATTTTTCTTTAATTAATTTTTGGGTTTTTGAGCCGGAGCTGACTAAACGTATGTGGGAACAGCACACTACTTGCAGGGTATTTTAAGTTTTGCTGCAGCTGGACCTAACACATGTACACACACCAATGTAATAATGTGTGTATTCTTGTGCCAAGCTCATAGGCCTGGTAACAGTACTTGCACTGGCATGTACCCATCATCACCAGTGTGAGTACATTCTGCTGGAGTATGTCTAAGCAGTGCCAGAAACCTTGAAACGGCTTGCGACATGGTGGCTGAAAGCGATTGTGTATGTATGTGTGTGTACACACACACACACACACACACACATATATATATATGTATACATATTTTCTTTTATCTTGCACATTTTGTTATCTTGTACTTTTGACGGCATGAGCCTGAGATGTTGAGTTAAGTTGTTTTTTTTCTTTTTAATGAGCGACTTGTTTTTTTTTTTCTTTTACGGTTGCTTGACTAAACAACTACATTTTTAACACTGATTTGCAGACTGGGAATGTGTAGCTTTCTTTTTTTTTTTCTTTTGCTTTGTTTAGACTTCAGCATTTAATGACATTATTTCCTCTGTATTCATTCACTCTGAGAAAAAAAATGAAACTTTCTCAGCACTCAATCCCTTTCTGAGAAATGTCTGAACAAGTTACATTTATGTGCTAGTATTCTGTTGCCCCTTCAGGCTTACCCTGTCTCTTTCTCTCTGCGTATCTCTCACTCTCTCCTTATCACCACCAATAAATCACTCAAGATGGCAATCAGTTTCTCTCCTAGCTGCTTTCCCTCCTTCCCCCTCTCCCCTTTCTCTTTCTCGCTTTGCTCAGTTTGCAGGTTTCAGCTCGTTCTCCCCCCCGAAGCTTACAGGACTCAAGAGGCGATGCGTGGTTGTATCATTATGTAAGGCAGTCGGAAAGTGAGTTTGGCAGGAACTTATGTGTACTCTTGACCTCTTGCAAGTGAGTGTTTTGGCTATCGACACTTTCCATTGCTGGAGTCAGTAGATGGAAGAGCAAGACACATGCGTGTTGAGAGAGAGAGAGAGAAGTGTAAGGTTGTGGGATGGGGTTGAGTAAAAAGAAAAGAAAAAAAAAAAACAAAGTGCTCTAAGCCTGGATTTTTTTTTTTTCTTTTTGAAAAGAGCATTTCAAAGCTGTTTCCTTTACCGGAACAAATCTCCCAAAATGCACTTCATGTTTAATTCCTCACCCGTAGAAATGCAAGTTTTAAAATACACAGGACATTATAAGAGAAAACCGCAAAAAAAACATTTACAATTTGTTGTCAAAAATTTATTAAGATTTTTTTGTTGTTGTTGTTGTTGTTCAGTAATTCATTACAGTGAATCCACAGTTCAAGTACAAAAAAACTGTCAATACTTTTCTGGATTAATACCAATGCATTAAAAATTGTAAAAGAAATCATCTAAAGGAACTGATGTGAATACTGTACTATGCTCTGATGTTTTGAATTTTGATGATTCAGAGGAATGATTAAAATAACAGAATGTAATACACAGCATTGGATAGACAGCTAAACCTTTGTCTAAGGATCTAGTCAGCCCCAAGTAGGAATGTAACACAGTGTAAACTAAACATATTCAAGTATTAATTATGACTAAAAAATGAATTATTGCTCTGTTTAAAAAAGAGTACCAAGTCAAAAAGACAAAAAAAAATAAAAAAATACAAAACATTGAGGTAACAACAAATAAAACTCACATTAAATAAAATGTAGTGCGTAGAAAAAAAAAACTATAATATATATTTCATAAGAAAAAAAATCAAACAAACAAACACCAGAGACTTATGCACATTACAAAAATAGTTTCTTTTTTCAGGATGATTCCTTTAGTCCAATAAATACAATAAATATGTTAATTGTAATCGTATTTACAATGAATTAATTACTGAAATCAATCAATTAAATAAATAAATAAATATTTAAATAAATAAATAAATACACTTAACGTTCTTTCGTTTTACAATGTAGTACTACAACTTGGTAATAAACAAATGATACAGAGGCTGGTAAGAAGTCGTAGTAGGTTATCAGAGCTCTGAAGTCCTTTCTTTCAGAATGACTGTTGGGTTAACTTCTCGTGGACTTGAGTGAGCGGTACTGGAATTGATGGTGAAATGACCTGCTTCTGTTAAATCAGGTACGTGAAAGGACGCCACGGGACATGGTCCTTTGACATTAACACAGACCAGCTTCTGCAAGGAGGCAGTGTTTACGATGTCAAAACCAACTTTCCCGCCAAAAGTGCTGGGCTTCCAGTATTCGGGAGAGCAGATGGGATTTCCCATGAGCCCTTTCAGGGAGTACGGAGCACCCATCTCCACCATGGTCTCGCCGAAGATGGCGTTCGGTCTCGGCTTCTCCACCAGCAGACCGGTGTAAAGCTCCACAGCGTCCACATCTCCGTACAATTCCTCCAGTATTGCCGCCATCTCTTTCTCTCCTGCAACATAAAAGCGAAATTCTGTCAGTCAGGGCTTCCCTGTGCCTATTATGTCCGATTTTAAAGAGGGAGGTTCCTGCGGTAATTAAGCATGACCGTGACTTCATGGAAAAACCAGTTGGCTTTTTGTTGAGTTTCTGTTGAATATGATACTTCCTGACATGTCCATCTTCTTTTGTATTTGTCGCATCTATTGTCAACAGTTATGCATGTACACCCGTAAAGAAGCAAAAAAAATAAATAAAAAAAAAATGAGCAAAGAAAACTCATCTATGGCAGTTATTTCAAACCGGTTTGAAGGCATCTAAACCCACACATCATCAGATAATCCTCACTCATGGGGTTGATGTAACTCTAAATCCTTCCTAATTACAGAAAAGCCTATTTTTTTCGCCTCTGTTCACTATTTTTCTTTTGTCTGTGAGACTATCTATGCCTACAAGCTCTGTTGGCCTTAAGGCTACGTGTTTTCACAGGGTTTAGCATATTCCAGTGATAGAATCCTGCCTGTTCTGGTATGCAGTCCACAAGCAGCACATAAAGACTGAACCTAACATGTTCCTGTCTTTCCCTTGAAAATTGGGGATGAGCTTTTCCCAAGAAGTTTCTTCCTTAATATCACTGAAAGAATGCTCTACGGGCAGATTAAACTTGTTTTATTGGAGTACCTCACAGGCAAAGCAGCAAGCAGTTTCACCTCACCTGTAAGTTCCTCAAAGGAGGAGAATGGCTTCATGCTGAAACGTTTCCTATAGGCGTTGAGAGACTGGTAACGCATCAGTCTGCTGTTTTCAATGGATTTCATAGCCACCATCAACACAGCGGGTGCCACGTTACGACCGCCAGCAACCTATGGGAGAAGGCATAAAAATCAGACCTTTTGCTGCACCTTAAACACTTCAAAACAGTAAATAACACATTCTCCATGAGATGCCCAGGACTGTTCCTGGTCCGTATGTGCTTACCCTGCCTGCAGCCTGCTTGGTGAAGGACTCTACCAGACTGTTGATGCCATGGTTAGTCAGAATGGAAGTGTTGAAAACAAACTGTTTGTAGCTGTAGACTTCGTCCTGGATGTGGAAGTCATCAGGCATGAGGGGGTGCCAGTGATAAAGGGTGTTAAACTCAGAGGAAATCCGATTCTGGTACTGGAAACGCTGGTTGAAGAGAAGCTCGGGGTCGAATTTGAGCTTGAAGTTGTAGCCGCTCAGGTGTTGCACGTAGTCCTCAATGACGATTTTGATGGTCTCGCCTGCAGATAAACGAGGGTTAGAATTTCGGTTAAATACGGCATTGTTTTCATTTTTGTACCGATCTCTGCGCGTACCAGATGCAGTCAGCTACAAGTCATGTGGACGTGTAAGGGCCACAAAGTTATTTTTACACGAACAATCATGCAAGGTCAGTTTAGGTGGTGCAAACAAGGCTGAAGAAAAATTCTCCCACGCTACAGCATCAGTAAAATAGGAAGCAAGCATAACCTCAAGCATGAAGTGTTAGAGAAAGTGTCAGAGAGATATGTGAGGTCAAACCAGATGCTGTCACATTTGATAAAGGTGAAAAAGAAAGCGTGTTTATAAAATCCTACAAAGGCACTGTACACATGCTCTTAACCCACTGTGCTGCTTGAGTTATCCTAAGTCAATATGTTGCAATGCACGATCAGATGAGTGATCTTGTTAGCTGAGCCTGTCTTACCGATGAGAATGAGTCGCGTGGTTTGGAAGAGTCTTTCGTCGTCCCAGTCAGGATGCTCCTCTTTTAGGATGTCACACACTCGATTGTGTTCACGCAACCAGATGGTGGCATACATCATGAGTCCAGGGACGAGGCCGAAAGCTTCATGTCCCACGGCTAAACGATCGGATTCAGGCACATGGGGAGGGTAGTGCATGTTTACCTGCACTTGGCTGACTGTTGGGGGGTACACTTCCCCATCTATTACCTGGTCACAGCAAGAAGAACTGGTCAAAGACTATTCATGTCCATAACCACGTGTAGTGTATCAGTGTTGTTTGCAAAAGTTGTGATATTAATATAAAAATCAGTACCTGATATCTAAGCTTGCCGTCTTTGAAGAGCCTCAGCTTGTGTTGCCGTTCCAGGTCATCTCCGTAAATGTGGCTTAAATCCACCTTAAGACAACACATACAGCAAATTAGAGCCCCAAATACATAGAAAGATCTAGAAAATCTTTGACGATGCATCAGGTTAAAACCATCTAAAAAGAAAGCTCCGCCCACATTTGCTAGAAACGCGTGAAAAAAAACGCAATCCAGTTCTTACCCCGTGGTTCTTGGCGACGGTGAAGGCAGGGCCCCTTTTCATGTCAGATTTAAAGAACTGATGTGTAAAATGTTGGGCAAAAAAAGCAAACATGAGGCTAGAGCCCTGTGGATCAGGAATGAACTGTCTCCTCAACAGCAGCTTCTCTGCAAGCACCTTCACGTCAGGCAGCTCTTTTTTACCTGTAACAGGACAAAAAGGAATGCGTTTCAATACAGAGAGAAAAGCATTTGCTTTATAAAGTCAACCTGCCAACCCACAGAATGTATCTTTGAATTCATTTGGCAAACCGTTGTGGATCAATTTACACAAGCCGTTTGAGAACTCTCAACAAGAAAATACTGTTTCGTCCAAAATCAATCTGCACAGCTTTGCTTCACTTGCCGTAAATCACTTTTCTTTTACTTTCCTCATTCTTGCAGTACATTTCCCTAGTGTGTTATGTGTTGGTTTAAGCTTTTGTTTCTATATGGACATACTTTATACGTATTTTTCTTGGCTCGCCTGTGCGTATTCTGTATACCCAGCGAGTCGGGGCAGGCCTCAGGGCCAACACTATAGTTTCTCAACTTGTCGTGTGATGTCATAGATTCTTGGTAAACTTTGAAAAAATGTTAGAGAACAGGTTTACAGTGAAACGAGTGAGAGAGAATACCTACCCACAACTCCCATAGGCGTTGGGCAATCCTGAGGCACAGGCGGGAGGGTCCGGGTGTAGTAGGACAAATTGGAGTATGCTTCCCAGCTCTTGTAACCATAATCTGAATTGTATGTCGGAGGACTATCAATCAGATGAGACCGGGCTGTTTCATAAAGAAAGGGAAAACAGCGTTATTAGACATTTGGTAAAAAGTGCCAAACTAGGCTTAGAGACACACTTTCTCTCTCTCTCTCTCTCTCTATATATATATATATGTATACTCTCTGTCTCTCTCTCTCTCTCTCTATATATATATGTATATATGTATATATATGTCTTGTTCTGTTTTTTTTTTCTTGAGAACAGTTTGTAGAAAATTCCACATTCATTCAAACACTTTTCAGATCAGTTTTATAAATTTAAATGATTAATTAAGACTTACATGTTAAAACATAACGCATTATGGCGTCCCGCAAGAGTGGGATGTTGTTCACTATGTTCCACAGGCCCTTGAAGTGGGTGAGAATATAGTGTACAGTGTTTGGGGTCGGCTTCAAAGAAACTTTCACCCATGTGAAGAATTCAGCTGCAAAACAAAACACGGCGAATGAGCGATACACTATTTTAAAAAAAACAACAAGAGAACATTTCGAGTCTAAGATATTTCAATGTTTCATTTTCCCCCACTTACGTGTTGTGCAGTTCTCTCCATAATATCCCGTTCGCGTACAGTCGCACTCGTAAGATGCCCCTTTTGGAGTGCAGATTCCCCGGTTTTGACACGGATCAGAGCAGCAGGGATTGGCTACAACGCAGATTTAAACGTTATTTAGATCTTCATGTTCATGAACTAGGGCATAGCATTTGAGTTTTCAACTCAAATTTAACAACATGAATTTTGAATTTTAGTCTATAAAGATATATAGGCCTAGCATATTTGCCGATTTTTATTTCGTAGTCAACAAAACTGTCTTATTATCTAATATGAGCAACCTGACAGTTCTCCGTATAGTACAGCAAAAAGGACTCATCAATAGTAAAGAAACTTCTGGCGATCATCAACTCACCTGCCTCAATGGACCAAACCAAAAGAAGCGAAAATAAAGTTAGCAACGCGATTCTGTTCATTCCAGTGCCTTGTTTTCAATAAGCTTCTGTGCTAGCAGTTCCTTATTTCAAGGGAGCTCCTTCGGGTTTGATGCTTCTTGCACACCTCAGCTCTGAGAGTGAATGAAGTCTACGGTGCGAGAGGTGTTCTTTTATGGAGAGCGAGTGACGTAACATGTCTACATAGTTTTTTTGTATTACTCGCGCTCCGTCTCCTGAAGTGCGGAAACGAGATGACTCACTCATAGGCATAAGCCTCTGAGAGATTTTTCTAATATTGGTTATCAATTATTTACGGAGAAGTTATGCTACAGAAGCCTATCAATATCGGAGGGAACAATGAATGAAATCTCTGATTTACCACCGACTTACCGATGTAAATAAAACTCTCTCCCATACATGTAAAAGGAGACTTGAACAAAATTTACGCTCTTTTTCCCCCTCTATGTTATCAGCGAACAAAATTTTTTAAGTTCGAGTAAAATTTGAAACGAGTTTGGTCTTATTTGTTTTTACTATCGCACAATGCCATTGTTGTCCAAACCAATTTTGAATTTCGAATTGGGCTTGAAAGATTTCATTTACTTTAAAATGAAAATCACGAATTTAAGAAATAACCTTTAAGTTTTTTTAATTCCTTTTGTTTTTTTGTGTGTGACTGTTTTCGCGTGTTTCTGTACTTAGTTTATATGTCATTTATGTTCTGTCATAACGATTTCACATTAAGACTGGGGCAGTGTCTAAAAAGTAGAGTACTCACAGAACTCAAGAGAATTCGGTCTTCGATTGCCCTCTAGTGGCAAGTAGTGTGCAATTAACATTACACATTGATAGATCGGACAAACTCTACACGTTTCGATAAGTACACACAGCTGTTTTACACCACTGTTCACTGACTGCAGGTTTGTTTCTAGAGTGTCATACTGTATAATCATAACATTTTTTAAATGGATTTTATCAGTTATTTTGTAGGTATCAAAAACTGACATTCAAACGCATGCCATTTAAACTAAGGAATCACTCGTGGAATTTTTAGAGAGCGCCCATAAATTATTTATTTTTTATTCGTCACATGTGTATGGAAATGCCACATTAAGCTGATTTCATAAGTGGACCCTCCGATGCAAGCAAAATAAGGGGTGTGTTTTGAGCAGGAAGCCTGATCCCAGCCTAGCACCTCCTCCCCCCAGCTCTAACGCTGGTCTGTTCGGGTGCGTTACTTGCTCGGATGGAATGCGATATACCCCTGGATTTATGACTTGAGCGATCTTACTGAGGAAGGTAAGTGTTGGCGAACCTTTCACTGTTGCACGTTGATTTCACCACTTTTGTTTTCTATGCACTGGAAACGAGTATAGAGTTATAAAAAGTGCATATAGCATCACAATCGATGTTAATTTATAACAGTTCTTGATTTATGCATGCGTAATGCGAAACTCAATTTTTTGAGAACGGCTGTGTATGTAACTAACAAAGGAAAGTAAGTGTATGTGTGTGTATGTGTGTGTGAGTGAGTGTTACAGAGAGAGAGAGAGAGAGAGAGAGAGAGAGAGAGAGAGTGTTCGCTCGTTGGGAAAAAGCGCTTCACAAATATGGCATATAAAACAGAGATAAAAACATAGATGTTAAAGACGACCAAAACGGTTTCGAAACCCGGCTTCTCGTTACTTTATTTTAGAGATTCAGTTTTCAGTAACAAACTTCCAACGATAGACGGGGCGGTTGGGCTCAGGGTGTCTGGTTGATAAAACGTGCTGACCTCTCTTGACCCCTCAGTAATACGGTAACGTGCAGGTACCGTCTACTTAGAAAGTTCCTATGCGCGCACTGCAACATACACTATGTCCACAGACCCTGAGCAGAATTTGGGACCGGAAAATTTATTTTGTGCTCAGTGGGTCATACAGCCCTTTTCACCAGTCAACAGCTTTGTCAGAGTTTCACAGACTTCAAGGAATGCCGCTATATTTTGTTAATTGTGGTCGGAACCATATTCCCCATCAACGGCGAGCATAGTTATTTAAGCGATTGTGTACTAATATTAAATTTTTTTATTCCTTTTAATGAATTCATTTTACTCAACACCGCGTCATACTGACAGGATTATGCCCATTTCAGTATAACCTCTGACCAGGTCAACCAGATTTTAATGGCCGGCCCAGCCTAGTCCAGTTGAAAATCCTGGTCTCTGTACTACGTGACTATCAGCACCGCACACACCGAGGCGAACGTGCTGGTGTCAGGGACAGAAATTACACGCTTTGATGGCCACAGGAGGAAAATTAGTGCGCTTAGAATTCCATTTTAGACAAACACCAGTGACAGTAAGATCCAATTTAAATTGACTTAATGAGGCTCGTGCGCCGATTGCCCAACGGCGCATTCTCACTCTTATGCTATTTTTTGTCCAGTCGTACAGTGCCGGGTTCAAATTGGTAAATGGGCCACTAACTCATTAACTAACCATCGAAATAAATAAAAATACAAACCATAATACAATACCAGCAGAGTTCATGTTTAACACGTGCGAGTCCAGCAGTTTTTGTTTTTTTCACACATACGACTGTCTGTCTCTTTCATACACTCTATACCTATATTTCCCTTTTTGGTACATCTGTTGTCAGTGCATAGGATTTTAAAAATGTCATTGCTCACTGACATTTTTATTAGTTTCATGTAAATTGCGCTTCACCTTTTTGACTTTGAAGAGCATGAATCAAAATTGCAGGAACAAATTTATTGCCGTTTATTTTTTTTGTGTGTTAGGAGGTTTTATACCGACATATAACAAGTTCTTTTTTTTTTTTTTTTACTCTTACTCAAATTCCTGTAAAAGGCTGGTTGTGACAGGGCCTCTCCATGACATTACTGAGTCACTGTGTCTATGTGTGTGTGTGTGTGTGTGTGTGTGTGAGCGTGTGTGCATGCACGTGTGTGTGTGTGTGTGTGCGTGTGTGTCGTGTGTGTGTGTGTGCGTGCGTGTGTGTGTTTTTGTGAGCTGTATATATTTTCACTTCGTAGGAGAGTTTATCTTGTTTCTCTAGTTCCAAACTTCCTCTTTCCCCCTACACACAGACACAGACACACACACACACACACACACACACACTTAGATACTGTTCAGTATATAACCAGGGAAGTCAACTGTCCATATACTCTGGTCTGCAGTGCATCAGACTATTTGTACCAGCACATTTTCTTTGACCTTCAAGAGTACACACAATAATGATGCAATTCTCTTTCTCAAAGAAGAGTCCAGAAATGCAGACATTTGTACTCACAACAACGCACGTCTGTTTGCTTCTTAATGGTTTGTTGCCTAACCAAGAAAAAGTAGAAGTGAGGCCTTCGCACCCTTAAAAATTTGCTGTAACGCCTTTTCTTTCCTCTCTGAACTCAACAAAGTCACTTGAACTTGTATCACCAAATTTGACACGTCTGATAAATGTGTCTATGGTTTTTTTTCAACCTCTGTTGATCTTGATATGATCCTATTAATGTTCCTCCATAAATATAAATAGAATTTTGCTCATTTGACTCCACTGACATAAATCTAATTTGTTTATTTACTCTTCAAGGATAATGTACATTGTGGTGTCTCTGGTTTTCTTAAAATGTAATCATATTTATGTTTGAGCAAAAACTTTTCCTGTAGACTTGGGTTGATAACTTCCATGTTTTCCAGTGTCAATAAATGTCCCCTGGCTCTACCTGAAGACTGATCCAGGTTTGAAGAAGCATCTGGAGATATTCAAACAGCGTGGGACTGAATAGCCAAGAAAACACCATGTCTGCTATAGACCCCTATCAATACATCATTGTAAGCTGCGCCGACTCTATTGACTGTCTGAGTCATATGACTTTAAAAGTAGTATCAGACTTTAAAATCTTAATTTAGCCTGTCTCAACAGTCAAGCTATGAATGTTTTTTTGTTTTTTTTTTTAAGCCGTGTTTGAGGTCGCAGTAGTGTGACACCAAGCATCCTTTATTTGCATGTCACTTCTAGAATCTGAAAATATAAAAGGTTCTCAGAAACACTTTAGGCGTTTAAACAGAGTCAGCCAAAGGCCCTTGAAATACTTCTCTGCAGTATATTAAGTTATTTTAAGACCATAAGGAAAGTAACTTTATAGATTTTTTTTGGGTGTAATCTTAACTGGTGGATCACAGTATACTTAAGTTTTGGACACAACTTTCAAAGTTGATTTTACTCAAAATCTGTTAAGTAAGCTGTCTTCTAACATTCAGGTGCTACAGTGTTAGTTACATAAAGCCTTACGCGTATCTCCGATCAAGTTTCATTTTTAGATTGGGTCATGCCTGCCATCTTCTGACGCATTGTCGTCATAAGAATCCCATTCTGGTTAAACTGTCTTTGATAAGAATGAATACATCAGTTCATTACTAAAACAGAGCAGTCTTTTCCCTGGAAATATCAATAAGAATACGCATAATTCCCGTAAACATAATTTTATGCCTGTTCCAGCTATGACCTACATCGCTCCATAGTCTTAATTGGACTTCCTCAGAAGCAGCGGTTTAGTACTTTAAGATGTTGTTTTTAGCTGATAACAGCACTGCTGTACTCTCTGGGGTGTTAGAGAACATGATCTGAGATGAGTCAGAGAGGAGTCTTGGTATTGCCTGCTCATAATTTATTGCTATGCCTACTGGCTGGTTCATAGTTACAACAACTCCGTTTTACAACTTGCATCAAATCGCTGTGTATGTTTTTTTTTTTTTGTCACTTCTTCATCTTTTGATGTGTGTGGTGTGTGTGTGTGTGTATGTGTGTGTGTGTGTGTGTGTGTGTGTGTGTGTGTGTTTGTGTGTTGTGGTTTGCCAGGTGGAGCAGCAGTACTCACACAAGTACAAGGTGAAGGTAGTGCGGGCTGAGAATGTTACGAAAGGCGCTCTGGGAGACTTGTGTGAGTTAAAGAACACCCCTGTAAAAATCTGGTATAACCACACTTCACTTAAACCGCAAAGACATATCCAACGTAAAAAACCATGACCTGGTCCATCTGGATTTTACACTGAAATTACACTCGTTTACAAAATATCTCCAAACCTCAAAACAAATATGTTATCATGTGACTCTTGAAAGATTCGGACCAGAAACGCTACCGTAGCTTTACACCCTCATTGTGTTTATCGGCAGTTTATGAAAAAAAGAAAAAGAAAAAGAACGAGAAAAAGAGTTTGAATTCTCGAACAACACGATTCCTTAAGCCATGTGTGACTGCAGGTCAGATTGGGAAGACAGGAGGCGGGCTGATTAAACATTGCGGACATGATCTTCTTACAGCTCATAGTTTCCCTTTTTACCTCATAAGAGACTCGTGTTCGGATCAGCATGTATTGGCCCGTTAGTCCCGGAGATTGTGTGGCCCTGCTTGTTGCAATTTTGAAATTTCCAAAAATGGAAACAGTTTTGCTATTTTGTGTCTTTAGTCTTCTTTTCCTTATGATTATGTCTTATGCAACTCTTATGTTCCTTATTGTGGTCGTGTGTTGGCAAATGTTTTGTAGCCCACCAAGTGCTTGAAATAATTTCTTACGCTATCTTAAGGCTGTTTTTCGTTTAGGCATGAGTGTTGTATAGAATAATCATTGTAGCTTCATATTTACTTAGTATACTGAGTGTAAGTGTTTTGTGTGTGTGTGTGTGTGTGTGTGTACATTTGTAGTGGACACTCCAGACCCCTATGTGGAGCTGTTTATTCCCACTGCCCCTGAGAGCAGGAAGAGGACACGAAACATAGATAATGATATTAACCCGGAATGGAATGAGACATTTGAGTTCATACTCGACCCCAATCAGGAAAACATCCTAGAAGTAAGGATATGTGCTCTTATTCGCACCGTTTCATTGGAATATTTATGCAAACGTGCTAAATTCTTCTCTTCTGGTCATGTAATAAGCATGTAATTAACCTATTTCTGTGTTATTACAAAGTTCTTAGAGCATTACGCAGTGATTCTTGATTGTAAACTGAAGTTACTGTTACTGCCTGCGACACTCAACATGCACTTGTATAGTGTAAGTGGATCAGTGCCTCTGATTTGATTGGTTGATTGATTTGATTGGTTGATTTTCTCCTTGATGTAGTTGACCCTCATGGATGCCAACTACGTGATGGATGAAACGCTTGGCACAGCGTCGTACAGCATCTCTAAACTCAAAGTGGGGCAGACAGAAACGATTCCGTTTCTCATTGGAAAAGTAAGAACATACAGTACATATAAATCAATAAAATAAAACTAAAATAAATACACCGTGTATGGGTCTGTCAGGACATGGTCTCCTTACAAGACAACACAAACTGACTTCTGTGACATGATCGGTTTGTCTATCTGATGTGCCGGGGGTTTTTTTTTGGAAAAGGTGGATTAGGATCTGCTTTTTTTTTAAAGGCCCTTTATGAGAGCTTAGATATTGATATTCTGTAAAAAAATGTTAGTTTAGATAATGATCACTTTTGAGCTAGAGTTAAAATTGTAATGCTACAAATGTTATTGTTGCAAAAAGGGAAGCTAGGCCTATGCTCTTTCTTTCTTTCTTTCTTTCTTTCTTTCTTTCATTCTTTCTTTCTTTCTTTCTTTCTTTCACTCTCATTCTGTCTATGTGCGGCTTGCAGATGTTTTATTTGCTGTTGACAAATTAATGAGAGATTACCAACATAATAATTGTCTTGTTGATGTTTTGACAGGCAACCAAGGTGTATTTAGAGATGTCCCTGGAGGTCTGGTATGTATGAACATCAATCCCTGTTCCTCTAATGAAAAGAATTAACGCTCTAAAAACAGAAAGAAATGTCACTCATTCGCGTGCCATTGGCTGTCACCGAGGGCCATCAGAGTGACAGTAGAAACCTGTGATTGGAAAACAGGCAAGGTGCCATTTGGGAATGCCATGATAACAGTCACCAGTGACATTAAATAGAGGAATTCCCCCTAAGGCTTCCCCGTTCCTTTTCTTCATGTTTCAACCTGCACTGTAACACCTTAAAAGCTTAAAGCCTTTATTGTCTTACCCGATGGCTCTCGTCTTTCCCTAATGACCTCTATTTTAGCGTCATCTGAGTTAGACCAAGAATGTGTCTTTTTTTTTTTTTTTTTTTTTTTTTTCGCAAATGGAAGTTTTGCAAATGGAAACTTAAAAAGGTTAGAGGTGACCAATCAGTACGCTTCAGGGTGTTGCAAAGTCGTTCTCAAACCAGACAGATGACACCCTTGGAGCCAAGCTCAGGTGTGTCGAAAAAGCCATTTATACAATGTATCAGAAGCAACCAATGATTTTCTCTCAGGTTACCACCCCTGTAAGACACAGGATGCTTTTCAAATCCTATGTGTGTGCCAAGTTACCTCTTGATGTAAAACTAACCCTGTGGATGAATGCCTTTAATCTGCTGTGACCTTTTTGTGGTTGTTTTTTTTGTGTCGTACCCATGTGAGAAGAATTGGGTGTGATGTTTTGACAGCGAGGAATTCCTGACAGGGAGTCGTCCTGACAGATACCAATTGAATCTCAATATGCTGAGACTTATTAATAATAAGTATGCTGACAAGGTTTTGACAGATAATTTGTATGTGACTGAGCAGACGTAGAATAAGATTAATATTTATATATATATATATATAAAATATAATATATATATATATATATATTATAATATATATAAAATTGTTCTTGTTCTTATTTTTTGTACACTGTGATAACATTTAGGTGGAGTCACCAGGAATATTTTTCAGTCTCGTGAGGCTTTACGCAATTTGTGGGAAGAAAAGTTCTTTCAAACAGAGTTATATGTCATGCAGAATTTCACGCTGCAGTCTCCAGTAATTAGCGTTTATCACAGTGTGTGAAGCATTCATAAATCTTCATGCATTCGTAAGCATGTAGTCAGGAACTAACAGAGATGGCAGAAGTAAAAGTAGAGGTACTCTTGCTAAAAAAAAAAAATGACTCTAAGTAGAGTTAAAATATCCCTCCTTAAAAATATGTAAGCGAGAATAGAATAGTCACTCACTTAGACTTTACTAAAACGGTTGTCATTTTTTTTTTTTTTAGCAAGAGTACTTTTACTTTTAGTTTTGCCACCAATGGGAACCAATGAATCATTTACCATCAAAAGAGTGCGTCCATTCATGTTAACTCATTTATTTTGTTTGCTGTGCATGTATTTAAGTAACTTTAAGCCTCTTAATGAAACCTGGAATCGAAAAAAAAATAATTTGAAGAGGGGCTATAGCAAAATTATAAACAAAATTATAAACAAAGGGATGCTCATCTTCTCTCTCTCTTTGTTTCTCTCTCTTTTCTCTCTGTCTGTCTCTCTCTCTCTCTCTCTCCCCCCCGCAGTGCGGCCATGGACCTACGCTTTAGCCTGGCTCTGTGTGACAAGGAGAAACTGTACAGGCAGAGCCGTCGCGAGAGGGTGATGCTGGGTATTAAAAAGCTGCTAGACATGGAGAAACCTCGTTTCCTCCCATCCTCACCACAGGAGGTACCACACAGTGCCCGCTGCACAGCAAAGCACGTTATGGTGTAGATTTCACATGGGTCTGTCGGTAATGAAAGCCTGTGGATGGGCCAGGAGCATTTTAAATGGGTTACTGATACGTTTAATCTATTTTAACATGTGTACATGAATTCCCAGATTTTGGGGAAGGAGGGGTACCAATCCAGTTCAGGACAATGCTGTAACTACTACTAGTACTACCACCAGTAATAATAACAGGCTGGCAGGGAACATAGCACAGCATGAGCTGACTTTAGCCATAATACAGCATAGGCTATTGCAGATCCTCATTGTCAGAGAACAGCATAATCGCATGGCAACACAGAATAGCAGTTGCAGCAGGTTATTAAAATGTAGTCTTGTATCAAACAGTGGAATACAGGGCAGTAAAAGGTAATGTAGAATAGACCATTGGCCTACAAAAAACGTTGTAGTACAGTACAACATAGGACAACACAGTACCAGGACACTTTAGACAGCCTAACCCGTGAGGTGGGGCTAGAAGGTGGACAGCATTTCAAAACACCACCGTAATGCAGTTCAGCGTAGCCAGACGCACTGTAGAGCGGGAGTTTACTGTAAAGCGTGAGAAAGAATGGGATAGAGTGATCCAGGCCAGTGATTCACATTGTAACTCCACAGAAACATAGAGCAGTCCAAACAAAGAGATAAAACACATTACGTAAGCTAATCGTGCGGAAGAGCAGTCTGTGAAAAAGCTGCACATTATGGAGTAGTACAGCAAAACATTCAGCAAAGCTCAGACACTAGACATTACACAACTGGTTGTTATTCTTGGCGCTGTGCGTTTCACTGATGCTTAACTCCAGCGGATATGGTCAGATTTCACTTCTTGGCTATCAGGATGCCGTTATACCACACATCTGCAGTACTGGCATGCTAAGAGCAGCGCTGACGTTTTTTTAAAGTAGCCACACACATCTGGGTATTGAATTATTTCTGAACAGTGTTAGTATTGTGTGTATGAGGTATAAGCGAAGAACTCACTTTTCCTCCGCTGGTCGTGTTGTTCCTCCTCTCCGTCTGCTAAGGTGAGCAGTTACTTTGGCACGGTGCCCTCTGCTTGGCCTACTTTGTGCTGACATGATATGAAAGGCCTTAGCTATGAGCTCACATTGGAACAAGACCCATAGATAATCCTGACACTGTAGTGGAACTGTTAGCATTCTTTTGTGAGCTAGGAAACCATCCATTTCTAGAAAGTTCCATCGCCTCCATTGCAGAGGACCCGTGTTGTTTGGTTGGAGGAAGCAGACGTTGTTTGTGAGAACTTGATAGAAATATGATAAAATCTGGGGTTGATAGAGAAGGAGACCTCACCCTGTGCAACTGCATGTCAGAGGAACAGATGGAGAGGTTGAGACATAGATGCTCAGGAAGTGATGCAATTGGCAGTGGGAAACAGAGAGGTTAAAGAGAAGTGGCCTCATTTCTCAGTGAAAATGGAGCAGGATCCAAGGTCTCTAGTGACAGTGATAGAGGAAGTGGGGGTGGAATGGTGCAGATTATTACGGAGTTCTAATACGAAGCAGCCACCAGAGAGCAGATCCAAGCGCAAAAAAGATTTCGGAAAGGGACGTAAGAATACTCCCTTCGTCTCGCCCCGTGGATCGCATGCAACGAACACGACGAGTCACCCATTGTCTCTCGCGTCTCTTTCCTCTCGTCGTTTTTTTTTTTCTTCACGTTCTGTCCTTCTCTTCGGTGAAGTTAAGCCTCGGTTCTGCGACGCTTCTCTGATCCTGCGTCTGTGGGTTTGGCTTGCAGGTGCCTGTGATTGCTGTGGTGGGATCTGGAGGAGGATTCAGGGCCATGGTGGGCTTTTCGGGGGTGATGAAGGCGCTGTATGAGTCTGGAGTTCTGGACTGTACCACCTACATCGCTGGTCTCTCTGGATCCACCTGGTGAGTGAACCTGTCGTGGACGACCCACCGCGGCTCCGTCCGTCCATCCATCTGTCCGTCGCTCAGTCCGTTGTCCGTTCCACCCCCTTCTGTCAGATTGCATACTTTCATAATTTACTATCCATCGGGCCACATAGCATTGCAATTTTCTATCCATCCATCCATCCATCCATCCATCCATTCATCCATCCATTCCTTCACTAAAATAAGTGGTTTTGTCATGTGCTCCCTCTATCAGGTATATGTCTACACTTTACTCTCATCCAGAGTTTCCGAATAAGGGCCCAGAGCAGATCAATAAGGAGCTGATGAAGAGCGTGAGCAGCAACCCACTCCGACTGCTCCTTCCCCAGCACATTACTAACTACATCCAGGCACTGTGGAGCAAGAAGGCCGCGGGCCAGCCTGTCACCTTCACTGATGTCTTCGGCATGCTGATAGGAGAGACCCTCATACCTGCTGTGAGTTCATTCTCGGTTACTCTATTAGTCTCTTTTCTTGTTCTTTCTGTCTGTTCCTTTATTCTCAAGAAACTGTTATTTTCACATGCACAGACAGACAGACAGACAGACACACACACACACACACACACACACACACATACACACATATACATACTGATTCTCTTCATATGTGTCAGCATTTTGCAGTAGGCTCATGTATACCGGCCTTGGTTTCTGCAGAAGAAGAGGTGTTGCCACCAGAAAACCACTAGTATCTCTATAGCTGTCTCCTGAGGCTTTTCTTATAAAGGCTCGGCAGCAATCCAAAAATGCTGGTGCTGAATAATTGCTCATGGACGTTGCTATGAAGTCAAACAATCAAACAATCAGCCTCTCTCAACCCCCAACCCCCCCGCCCCCCCCCCCGCCCCCGTCCGCCCCCTCCCCCTCCCCCTTTCTGTCTTCAGAGGATGGACTCCAAGCTGAGCGACATGCAGGAAAAGATCAATGAAGCCCAGTGTCCAATGCCCCTGTTCACCTGCCTGCATGTTAAACCTGACGTTTCAGAGCTCATGTTTGCTGGTAAGAGTGTGTGTGTGTCTGTGTGTGTGTGTGTGTGTGTGTGTGTGTGTGTGTGTATGTGTTTGTGTGTGCATGGAAACAGAGGTGAAACGCGTGTGCATGTATGTTAGCATTAAGGGCATGAGCGTGTCTGGGGACGCGAGCGTCAAGGGTAAAGTTGTGAACTTTTGTGTGTGTGTGTGTGTGTATGTGTTTGTGTGTGCATGGAAACAGAGGTGAAACGCGTGTGCATGTATGTTAGCATTAAGGGCATGAGCGTGTCTGGGGACGCGAGCGTCAAGGGTAAAGTTGTGAACTTTTGTGTGTGTGTGTGTGTGTGTGCGTGTGTGTGTGTGTGTGTGTGTGTGTGATTGACTAATTCAAATCACCAATCATTCATTAAACAAACAGTATCTTTCTTTATTTGCAAAACATATTTGAGTTTGCTTTTGGAGAATTATTCCCACCACAGTTCTACTGGACCGTCGTTGAAATCGAACTGCATCCCATTTTCAAATTGATGAACTGACAATAAAAAAAAAGTAAAACTGGAGATTAATTTGTTTAGGACTAAAATTAGAACTAAAATAGAGGGTAAAAGATGGAGCTGAAAATTAGGATAGTTATTATTGTTAAACCATAGAATGCGTCATGGATGCCTAGATCCATGTCCAAATGGGATCAAATTTTTCCTGCTTTTGTGTTGTTATCTCTCATTTAATGCTGATTTTGACTCAGATAACTCTTCAGCCAGTCAGAGGCCACAGTGGTGGGCTTACCTGAAAACAACAGGAATTCTACCCTTAGGGGACTGAATCTGGGCCATTGCTGGTCTAGTTCTTTAGGTCTGTATAGGCAGAGTGTGACAGGTCTAGTCTAGTTGAGTTGTAAAGGAACTTTATGCTGTGAATCACCGCTGCACCTAGTGTGTGTGAACTTTCTACCTCCGTTTCATTCTTTCTTTCTTTTTTTTTCTTTCTTTTTTTGTAACTTAGGAATTCTGTTTGTTTTTTTTCAAGTCAGGTATTGGGTAACGATGTTTTTGTAATGGAATATATGTCAGAGATATTTATTGCAGTACGTTGAAGTGTAAACAGTCTGTCAGAAGGGCTGCTTCATCTGATGGCTATGTAGGCGTGACAGATAAGATTGAACAAACGGCTCTAGATTTAGCGATTTGCCACTTTATTTGGGTTTCCTCTGTTCTTTTTTTTTTGTTTTACGATCTCTTATGATCTCTTCCATTGTGGTACTCAGGTGTTCTTAACCTTGTTTCTTTGAGCTACATGTTAGCTAGGTACCTCCTCAGGGTTGTCTGGTGACTTTCCATACCAAATTATGTCGAGAGATTTTAAAGGGGTTTTTTTTTTTGCTTCCACAGGAAAAGTTGCTTTATCCACAAAGCAATGCTTGGAACAAAGCTTAGTTCGCGTGACATTCAATAGCCCATTCAGTTCAGTCAGCTATCCTTGGTTTTTATTATAGCCTACAAAGTCATGTAAAAGTGTTTTATTTTGGGTTGTTTTAATTCAATTGTATTTTACATTTAGAATGTATTCTAAAAGTTCACTTTCACTTTTTTTTTTTTTTTATAAAAAAAAAAAGATGGAAATCAGTCACTATAACACAGATGGAAATGTTCATTCTTCATGTACATTGTACATTGACATATACGCTTATGGCAACTTTTGTTACCCAGTGCTTTAATTATTAGACCCTCTATCAGAGTGGAGGTGGTATGTGACCTCACACTGCGTAGACTGTCGGTGCATGGCGGTTCTCTGAGTTGTGAGTACAACAGGGTAAGATCCCCATCATTCCACCCATGGGAACTCCCACGGTTTCAGCCAACGGTAAAGGAATTTCACCGAGTGGAAAAAAAAAAAAAAAAAATAGCTCATCAAAGTACAGTCATGTTTCTGTTTGTGAGTATCGTACCTTGACATGATCTATGTCATCACGACCCAAAAATAGTCATCCCCCGTACGCTACTTAAGTAATATGAGCTTCATACCTACTCGGCAACAATGGGCCGAAACTGTTTGAGAGTGATTCCACAGTTCTCAGGATCTCCATCAGTCATTCTCTGTACAATAGACTTTCTCTGAATGTCACTGAATTATGTATCGCAACACCTGATCGTCGCCAAAGTGAAGCTGGATCTAAACCCGAATGCCATTGTAATGACAGTGTTAGTGACCTTCGTCGCCGGCTCTCTCTGGTATTTAAGCGACAGACGGACGCTCCTGTAACGTTTGTGATGATGAACGAAAATATCATGAAGGTTTCGCCAGCGCCGCAGCAATCACAGAAATGATGTACACCTTGTTTGTCTTACTGTGAAATTTCAGCCCTTTACCACACATCGTAATACTCATGTCATAATATGCTCTGTAACATTTTTTTTCGGTTTGATATCATAACTTTCAGCAGAAACGTTTCGTGTAGGGTAAATTAACGTGTAATGCAAAATGACAGGACTGCTTCTGATAGTTTGGGGGTTTCTGTTTTGTTTCTAGTGTTCTACTGGGTTTATCGGGTGCGTGTTTTCCCGTCGGTTTTCATTTCAGTTTTGTTATGAAAGCATTTTGACAAGTATTGTACTTTCAGTGTGAGTGTAATTTGTATTTTTTTGTTGTTGTTGTTGTTTCAGATGTGTTTAGTGTTGTACAGATTTGTTTTGACGATGTTTCTTTTGTCTGCTTTATTTTGATTGACAGATTGGGTAGAATTCAGCCCATACGAGATTGGAATGGCTAAATACGGCACATTCATGACCCCTGACCTTTTCGGTAGCAAATTCTTCATGGGAACTGTAGTTAAAAAGTATGAAGAAAACCCCTTGCACTTCCTCATGGGTAAGAAAATATGTCACTCATTTTTCTGCTCCACGTACGCTTACCCCCACATGCTCACGTACCAGCTTAGTTAAGGAGGAAGCGGTCAGTTCTTCAGAAGCATATTCACAAGTTTCTATTGTTAAGAGTGTCGATCTTAAAAAAAAAACAAAACAGTAATGAATATTTGCATACTCATAGAGTGAAAGATTCTAGGGCAGGGTGGAACTGAAACCATAAATGAGGTGTGTGTGTGAGAGAGAGAGAGATAGTGTGAGCATGTGTGTGTGTGTGTGTGTGTGTGTGAGTGAGTGTGAGTGTGAGTGTGAGTGTGAGTGTGAGTGTGAGTGTGAGTGTGTGAGTGAGTGAGTGAGTGAGTGTGTGTGTGTGAGTGAGTGAGTGAGTGTGTGTGACTGTGTTGTTTATGAAGCAATGGGGGATAACTGATGACTGTACGCATGATAAATCTTCACTGTCAGTGTCTCCTAGAACCGGTATTCACAGGTGTGTGTGTGTATGTGTGTGTGTGTGTGTGTGTGTGTATGGTGTACGTGTGTGTTAGAGCATGTGGGTGTCTATGTTTATAGTAAACAGAATCCAACGCTTTTGTAACTCACAGGAATGATGTTTGTAGTGTCATGTATGACTGTGTAGCACACGTTCCATGACGACCGGCCTTGTTTACAGTGAGAGCCCCCTCCCCGGGTCCCCCCCCCCTTTTCTCATGTGTTCACACTCAACAGCATGTCCGTCTGACCCCATTCCAACCATCATTCCCATCCACCTCCTCAGGATGGAATCCCCTAACACTCTCTCGATTCATCAAAGCTGTTACACCAAGCACTCTCTCTGTTAGGGTAAAGGAACAGATGCAGCAGCAAACATCCCATCATATTTACTCTCTCTCTGTGTGTGTGTCTGTGTGTGTGTGTGTGTGCATTTGTGTGTACGTGTGTGTACGTGTGTGTGTGTGTGTGTGTGTGTGTGTGTGTGTGTGTGTGCGCGTGCGTGTGTGTGTGTGTGTGTCTTCCCCAGGGGTCTGGGGCAGTGCTTTCTCTATTCTCTTTAACC